>NC_092160.1:3702500-3930000 GCF_045791955.1 Oncorhynchus clarkii lewisi | reverse complement strand
TGCAGACAGCTGTCATGACCAGGAGGTTCCCCAGGACACTCATGAGCATCACCAGTGAAAGGAAGCAGATGAGAGCAATCCTCTTCGGCATGCTGTTGCTGTGGTTACGACAGGAGAGAGGACAACCACTCAGTGAATATATCAATAACAAGCCATGAAGTAATAACTGATTGGTAAGTTATTTCCATGTAATAACCTTTCCCGTCCAAGTATGCCTACATTTTAACTGGACAATTGAGTCTTGTGAAAGAACACATTCCCGAATTAGTAAAACATCCCTGACAATATCACCTGTTACAAGAAAACGTTTGTTTTGACACTTACATTTATACAATGAGTTAAAGGAACATATTTCTTCAGATTTGCAGTCGACTGTTAATGATCCAACTAAATGTTACATGATGACTGGGAAACTACAACTGGTTCTGTCACCTTGGTAACATGAATTTGTAGGCAGGCAATGTCCAGACAACACTGCCAAAATCCCAGCTAATGTGTCATGTTTGTGATATTGTCACGACAATGATCTAAAGTCCTTATAAGGATTTGCATCGTTGTGAATGTTTGATATATTCAATACATTACTGTAATCCCCTGATGTTTGTAGTTTTCACACTCCAGATTTTACAGTCAGTCTAAGTATCCACACTAACTCACTACTACATTTGTTGCCCCTGGGAGTTTATACAGTGAATAGTGGAATACATTTATCAACCCAGCTATACTATAATCTTTCTATTTTCATGTCTCAGATCAGTCTTATTTGTTGCCTTCATTATAACCTTTATTTAACTAGGCAAGTCAGTTAAGAACAAATTCTTTTTTTCAATGACGGCCTAGGAACAGTGGGTTAACTGCCTGTTCAGGGGCAGAACGACAGATTTGTACCTCAGCTCGGGGGTTTGAACTTGCAACCTTCCGGTTTCCGCTCTAACCACTAGGCTACGCTGCCGCCCCATATGTTAATTTATTTGACCTAATGTTAACTCAAGTCTAAAATCTAGAGCTACCTCACTTAAAGGTCCAATGCAGCTGTTTTTATCTCAATATTTAATCATTTCTGGGTAACGATAAAGTACCTTACTGTGATTGTTTTCAATTAAAATGGTCAAAAATAAACAAAAATACCTTCTTAGCAAAGAGCAATTTCTCAAGCAAGACATTTTCTAGGACTGTTTGGGCATGGTCTGAGTGGGGAGGGGAAAACTGAAAGCAAGCTGTCATTGGCAGAGAGGTTTGGAACTCTCTTTTTTATTGGTCTATTAACTCATTTACCACCTGGTGTAGTCACTATGCAGGCCAAAACTCCATCGCACCAAAACAGGAAGAAATTCCAGGTGGTCTTTTCAAACAGCTCTTACAGTAAAATGGGCATTATCATAATTTTCACAATGGAATAATACTGTGACAATCTGATAGTGTTGAAAGGAAATATATATATATATATATATATATATATATATATATATATATATATTAAAATCTAGTTTTTGCTTGCACTGGGCCTTTATGAATTTAACTAATCATCAAATTCTTAATGTAGCTACTTCCCAAAACTTCCCACAACATCACAGCAAGTTTAAAAGGACATTTAATTTCTCAAAGATGAAGCATTCATTTGATGTCAGCACCTACAGGTATGTTCTAATCAGAAACACTGTGAGTTCTGACAGTTACTCAGCATCCACCTCCTCTAGCAATTAAACAACATTCACTACACCGAGAGGTGGAGAAAGATGCCAACTCAACATGTAGGATTTGTTGTAAAAATTTGACCTCTCCCTGATGACAATTCACGTTCATGTACTGTAGTCATTTCAATAGTTTTTCTGACATCTAGTTGACATTGATGGCAGACAAATAATACTGCCTTTCTTGTGATAGCTTTGTCATCTATCATCTTCTATCTATATACAGTGCTGTGAAAAACTATTTGCCCCCTTCCTGATTTTTTTTTCTTTCACATTTGTTACAATTAAATGTTTCAGATCATCAAACAAATTGTAATATTACACAAAGATAACCAGAGTAAACACAAAATGCAGGTTTTAAGTGACTATTTATTAAGGGAAAAAAACTATCCGAACCTTCATGGCCCTATGTGACAAAGTAATTGCCCCCCTTTGTTAAATCATGAATTTACTGTGGTTAATCACAGTAAATTGCTGAGTTCAATTCCACTAGCACCACCCAGGTCTGATTACTGCCAGACCTGTTGAATCAAGAAATCCCTTAAATAGAACCTGTCTGACAAAGTGAGGTAGGCCAAAAAATCTCAAAAAGCAAGACATTATGCAGTGATCCAAAGTAATTCATCTATCAGTCTGGAAAGGGTGACAAAGCCATTTCTAAAGCTTTGGGACTCCAGCGAATCATGGTGAGAGCCATTATCCACAAATGGAGAAAATTTGGAACAGTGGTGAACCTTCCCAGGAGTGGCCGGCCTACCAAAATTACCCCAAGAGCGAAGCGACAACTCATCCAAGAGGTCACAAAAGAACCCACAACAACATCTAAAGAACTGCAGGCCTCACTTGCCTCAGTTAAGGTCTGTGTTCATGACTCAACCATAAGAAAGAGACTGGGCAAAAATGGCATCCATGGCAGAGTTTCGAGGCGAAAACCACTTCTGACCAAAAAGAACATAAAGGCTCATCTCACTTTTGGCAAAAAAACATCTTGACGATCCTCAAGACTTTTTGGAAAATATTCTGTGGACTGACGAGACAAAAGTTAAAAGTAACACAGCATTTCAGACAAAGAATGGTGGTGGTAGTGTGATGGTTTGCTGCTTCAGGTCCTGGATGACATGCTGTGATTGATGGATTGGGGCGGCAGGGTAGACTAGTGGTTAGAGCATTTGACTAGTAACTGGAAGGTTGCAAGTTCAAATCCCCGAGCTGACAAGGTACAAATCTGTCGTTCTGCCCCTGAACAGGCAGTTAACCCACTGTTCCTAGGCCGTCATTGAAAATAAGAATTTGTTCTTAACTGACTTGCCTAGTTAAATAAAGGTTAAAAAAAATGGAACCATGAATTCTTCCCTCTACCAAAAAATTCTGAAGAAGCATGTCTGGCCATCAGTTCGTGACCTCAAGCTGAAGCGCACTTGGGTTCTGCAGCAGGACAATGATCCAAAACACACCAGCAAGTCCACCTCTGAATGGCTTATGGCTTAAAAAAACAAAATGAAGGTTTTGGAGTGGCGGTTCATGCTCGAAAACCCTCCAATGAATTAAAACAATTCTGCAAAGAGTGGGCCCAAATTCCTCCACAGCGATGTGAAAGACTCATTGCCAGTTATCGCAAACGCGTGATTGCAGTTGTTGCTGCTGAGGGTGGCACAACCAGTTATTAGGTTTAGGGGGCAATTACTTTGTCGCATAGGGCCATGAAGGTTTGGATAGCTTTTTTCCCTTAATAAATAAAATGATCACTTAAAAACTGCATTTTGTGATTACTTGGGTTATCTTTGTGTAATATTAAAACGTGTTTGATGATCTGAAACATTTAAGTGTGACAAATGTGCAAAAAAATAAGAAATCAGGAAGGGGGCAAATACTTTTTCACAGCACTGTAAGTACTGTTTAGTAAGGCTTTGATTTCCAGTTTAAATGTAGTTCAGATATTGTAACTGCAACTCATTGTAAAGAAGTCCAACTCAAACTCCATCAGATTTTCAGTGATGCAATCTACATGTGTGTGATGACATCTGAAACATTTGACCCTTAGCCGTACAATTGAGCTCTACATAACAGACAATCAGTGAGCAACAGCTCAATCAACACTCCAGCTGCCAAGACAGCTTAGTGAACACACCAGCCCAGTAGTTTCATCTGCTACATGGCTACCATTGAGTAACCTGTCACAATCAACCGCAATATGGTACTTTGCATATTTATTTCTTAGAATCACACCTAAGCCAGAGGCATTACTAATATTCATGACACCATTATTCAGTTTATTTTGGGGAATGCTGCCCCTTTCACAGGCCTATCAAACCACAATCAAGCCCCTTGGCCATGCTGGTGTCCTCCATGCAAATGGTTAATTATAAACAATAGCTATCTGGACATGAAAATGTAATTAGTGGTTCCTCTCAGCAGGAGTGTCCTAACAACCTATTATGTACTCCAGGGCAAAGTGTCTGTCTGTCTGCTCCAAATATTCACTCACTCATCACTACAAAAGTACAGTGTCAAAATGTTGTCAGAGCCACAAAAACAGACTATGCAGAGTGATGTGGAGAAAATTGAGTGCAGTATGTTCTCCTCAATTAGGCTTAAAGGCTGTAAAGTAAAGTGCATTTAAGCGGAGAGTGGTGTATAATAACTGAAATATAACTGAAGTGAACGACTCAAAGCATTAGGGTAAGTGCTTATTTCAACATGAACCAAGCAGAAAGACTGCTAGACAAACTATCAGAAGGTATCACTACCCTGTTTACTCATACCGAGAGATTTCTCAACATGTCAGGAATGATGTCAACGCTAGCTATAAACCAAGCTATATTCCTCTAAAACATTTTTGGTTCATTTTCAGGAGTTTTGTTATCTGTACAAGTCAATAATATCAATCTGGGTGGTCACAGACACTGACAAACAAAAACACACAAAAATTGCAATCTTTTAATCTTAATTCACAATCTTAATTCATGTATTTGTAGCTTTAGTCAATAATAGTTTGACTCAACCCTATATTTATTGTAACACAGAATTTGTTGTTAAAAAAAATCAGTTGAAAGTTGAAACTGCACCCTGGCTGAGGTTTGAATTTAAGTGGCCCCAGGCAGCCTATGTTATTTTAGTCCCAATGATTCTTTTATTTTCAAAGATGGGCCTTTCTATGAGACCACTGCTGCTTATACTTGCCTCTTGTGGCATATTTATGTTCACGCATTGAAGTGATGGAGAATGATTCAGACAAGTGTTGTTCTTATCGTTATCTTTACCTCTTGTCAAACTGATTTTTCCAGGCAGAAATCATTTAGGAGGGGAGAAAACAATGAATTGCGTTGAAGTACAATCTGGTTGAAAAGTATCAAGCACTCCAGAGCAAATGTATCAAAATGTATGGGTTCGGACTTTGGAGAGGTATATTGATTGCTATGCCGTTTTCTAGATGAAAATATTAAACCTCTGGCTCATGAAAAAAAAAACAAGGTTAAGAACTTAAATGAGAGATTCGGTCAAAACATTTGATAGAAAAAAAAGCTTATGGACAGAGGTTACAATAGGTCGGCAGAAAGCTTTTAATAAGAGTTTATTCAAATGTGATGTTTATTTGCTTAGTGTTACGATTGCAAATGTCAAGTCAGCAAGATACGTTTTATTTCCTTATGTCATCACTTCATACAGGTGAAAGAGAGAGTTCTACCTAGGCCTAGGAAACAGTCCCATAACATCACTGCTTGTTCAGCTTTCAAGCCATGGCAGCCAAGCAGGTATCTTCAGAAATACAGCATAATCTATGACTTGAGATACTTGAAATTAGCCCTCAAAGTTAAAAGTTAGATTTTACATAAATTACTAGAAGTGATCCAAATGAGATTCATGCCAGTCTCTGTTATTATGGATGTTTAAACGTTCTGGACAGGACTTCAAGTCTACATCCCAAATATTCCCTACATAGTGCACTACTTTTCACCATTTGAGATGCATGCAAATTTGATTCATATTTCTTCATACAGATGCAACAAAAGGGCAGGACACAGGACAAGACCATAGGCATACAATTATAAATCATTTTCCACTCTGTTAACTTGTTCTAGTCCTCTTTTCTCTAAAGACAGTTGACAAAGAGCCTATTCAGGTCACAGAGCTTCTGGCCCCCCATACGGCCACATGAAACGGCATGGCAGAGGCGATGCGACAAGGCTGTTTTCCTCTCTGCTAAGTGTGGCAAGCATGGTGGTTAAAACTAATGAACCGTGACTGAGATAATCAACCTCTTGTACATCGTCATGCCAGACACTAAAACTAGCTACAGATGTAGGATTTTAATTTGAGCCAGTTTGTTACAGCAGGAAAATAATCCTGCCGCAAGAGGAAATGTGAATTATTCTGTGGATTATAATTCATGGAAATTTTTTTGTAGGGGTTGATAGATTTTTCGTTAGGGCAATCAAGGAAATTACAAACTTTAGAAGCCTTTTTAATAAACCTGGAACACACTACAAGTTTGCATTTCCTGCCGTGCAGGAAAATTCTGAGCAGTAAAAGAGTGATCAAATGAAGATCCTACATCTGTAGCTGTCTCACAGACAGACTGGTAGATAAGCATGGACAGAGTCTGTCAAACTAGATCTGATCCCTACTTTCTGTGAGAAGAATGTGACTGACTACGCAATTAGATATTTGTTGTGACAAGAGCACTTTGGCAATTGTGTCTAGAGAGAAAAAGCTGTATACTGTAATATAGATCTATACTGTATGTCAGTAATCTGCATCTGTATAACACAAATGACAAAAAAAATGCTAAAGCTTTTGAAAGATGTAAATGTTAACGATGAGCATAATTCAAGGACCATAATAATTCAGAGGAACATCATTTGTAAGAAAATACCCTCATTATGAGTATTTAAACACCGAGCTAAACTAAATAGGCTAGGTAAATTGAAATGACCGTCACCAATCCTATACAACGTAATACATTTATTACCTCGCAATAATCAATCATTTATTTGCCTTATCCTGTTTGTGGCACAGCTTGTAATAGAAAGGAAATCTGTAAATGGCTTCCACCTGGGGCGGGATTTCATTGCTCCTCATTTAAACTGTCTTTGAATGTGACTTCCTTGAGTCCCAGTCGATAAAGGTCCTTTAGGGTGAAACTGAATTAACACTGAAGCTGAAAAGATGATTTTTTCATTTTCCATTTTCTGTCTTGTATTGTTTTCTTCTTTTTTTTCAGAAAGAATTACCAACTGAATTCAGACTATGCCCCACTATTCCATTTCACATCAACTGTATACTCACTGCACACGGTCAATTTGTTCACATTAGATACTGTACATGCACACTTCACATTGCTGATGTTTTGCCAAACATATCGGCACTGTGTCAAACTACGCATCACCTCTTCTGTAACCAATATAAATGAGAACGATGGTGATGATGATGACTGACCATAATGTTGATGACCATTCCTCAGCGATATCATCCAGTTTCATAAGTAGCAGCAGTGAAAGCAGCAGCATGCAATAGAGCAGGGCTTTATGATGGCATAATTGACAGAGGTAATATGTCAGTGGGTGGACTGTGTCAGAGATACATTCTTATATCCCGTCTATGCTTGACATTCTTGTGAAATCACACCTATGATGACCACCGTCAAAGACCCGTATGAATTGCCTTTCGACATTGCATGTTTGACATTGTGAATCACAATAATTTAGCGACACTCTTAGGGAAAAAAAGCTTCTTCATTTTTTCCTAAGGGATAACCCTTTTTGGTTCCAGGTAGAACCCTTTTGTGGTGAAAAAAGGTTACACTTAGAACCTTTTCGTGGTGAAAGGGTTCCACGTAGAGACTCATATTACTGAAAGGGTTCCAGTTATTTTCAGAGGTTCCTTCTATGGGGACAATTGAAGAACCCTTTATGGCTCAAAGGTAGCACCTTCTTTTCTAAGAGGTTACTTTACTAACCGAACGATGCAAGAAAGACCTCACCAATCCAAAGCTGTACCTGCACCTGTCTTTTTACAGGTACTATCCACATACATTCTGCCTCTATATCTGGCACCCAGTCTGCAGCTCAACATCATGAACAAGACAGAAATCTGTCTTGCCTACTAGTTACTAACACTAAATACTGTGTAATAATCGTACTACATACAATTTAGAATGTACTGTTTAGTAAAAATGAACGCAGTACATTTACAACAAAAAAACACATGACAAATTTGCACTTTCACATGTCAGATCCCGACACATTTTCACATGTGAGGGGAATAACATATTTTCACCTCACGTAAATTGCGGTTTCACATGTTTAAAAAAATCACACATGAAAATCAAATGTGCAGGTTCACATGTAAGAAAGCCTATTGGGGGAAGGTCACGACCTGGCAGTGTGGTGCCAGGACAACAACCTCTCCCTCAACATCAGCAAGACAAAGGAGCTGATCGTGTACTACAGGAAACGGAGGGCCATGCACGCCCCCCATCCACATCTAGTGGAGCGGGTCGAGAGCATCAAGATCCTTGGTGTCCACATCACTAAGGAATTAACATGGTCCACACACACCAACATAGTCGTGAAGAAGTCACAACAATGCCTCTTTCCCCTCACAAGGCTTAAAAGATTTGGCATGGGGCATCAGATCCTCAAAGAGTTCTACAGCTGCACCATCGAGAGCATCTTGAATGGCTGCATCACCACTTGGTTTGGCAATTGCTCGGCATCCAGATGCGATACAAAGGGTAGTGCGTTCGACCCAGTACATCACTGGGGCCGAGCTCCCTGCCATCCAGGACCTTGATACCAGGCGATGTCAGAGGAAGGCCCTAAAACTTGTCAAAGACTCCAGCCACCCAAGTCATGGCCTGTTCTCTTTGCTACCGCACGGCAAGTGGTACCGATGCACCAAGTCTGGAACCAACAGGACCCTGAACATATTCAACCCCCAAGCCATAAGTTAACCAAATAGCTAAATAGTTAACCAAATAGCTACCTGGACTATCTGCATTGACCCACCTACGTTGCTGCTACTGTTTATTATCTATTCTTTTGCCGAGTCATTTTATCCCTACCTATACTGTATTTCTCTACCTCAGTTAGCTCGCACCTCTGCACATCAACTCGGTACTGGTACCATGTGTATATAGTCAACTTATCGTTACTCATTGTGTATTTATTCTTTGAGTTATAATTCTTTCTATAATTGCTCTATTTTTCTCTCTGTGTTGTTGGGGCCTGTAAGTAAGCATTTCACTGTTAGTCTACACCTATTGTTTATGACGCATGTGACAAATAACATTTGATTTGATTTAGAGCTAGTGAGTCATTTTCTCCTAGAGATGGGCCAGATATGCCATGTCTAAGACAAGGGATACCTTTCTGTTGCTTGGATACGTCTTCACCTTGGCAAAGGGCAGACAGAGGAAAAATAGCATCTTCCATTTGTCCTTTTAAAATTGGATAATGTGGTAAGTGGTTGCCTCGATCAAAAGGTTCAAGCATATCATGAAATGGAACCTGAACTGGGTGTGTTGTCCCCACTGACCTGTCCTAGACTGTGGAACTCAGACTCCTGACTGACTATACATGTACCTGGCCTCTAACGACAGACCATATTAAATTAAAAGACTCAGAGATGTTATCTGGCTAAAATAAACCCTTTCTCTTTGGCTTTTCACAAACCTGCTAATGGACTAGTAACTACTACTAGCATTGGACTAGTAACCGAAAGGTTGCAAGTTCATATCCTCGAGCTGACAAGGTACAAATCTGTCATTCTGCCCCTGAACAGGCAGTTAACCCACTGTTCCTAGGCCGTCATTGAAAATAAGAATTTGTTCTTAACTGACTTGCCTAGTTAAATAAAAAAAAATAAAAAAACATTTCTGCAGTTTGACAGGGTTTTCATCCCCCCAGGGCCAGGAGATTTTGTCGTTTTTAAAACCATGAGACCTGATTTGGAAAGACTGGTCCCATCATCGCCCTTATAAAACCTTTTTACAACTAATGAATCACTGTCATACCTTATAGGGTCCAGAGGTTTTCTGGTTAGGTTAACGGATAGGGAAAAACTCAGGGCACCAGGGGTAAAAAATCCCCCCCCCCCCCCACTCTGGGACCTATGGTGCCACCAGTCTGCTAGCAGTTGTCAGTTATAGTCAGGCATGTGGATGATCAGGGCCTTATTCAGGAATGTTTCTTGGGCTACTTTGATGTGTCAACTGGGCGAGATGTGAACTCTGTGTTTAACTTCACGGATAAACTTTTTCAAACCATAAGATGGCGCAGCTGTAATGGAATGTATCTGCTCTTTTGTATTTCCAGCTAAGTCCCCTCCTGTTCCCTGATTAAGAGGTGATGACTAGCTAGTCCACTCTACTACCATTGTCAACTCTGTCCTGACATAAACTGAAGCCACGTCTCATGTGCCCGCTCATCCACTGGCACATTGAATGTTTCCTCTCCAAGCACTGTGAGTACCCCTATCAATTTTCTTTCATTACTCTATGTAGAGTCAATCACATACACAAACACGACTCCATTATTACACATCAATGATTTTATTCCTTGCTTGGACTAACTCATTCTTAGCTCTTTGGTCCAACTGTGTAGTGTGTTATGTTATTGTTTTTTGTCTTCCCAGACAAATCCTGTCCTGCACTGCAGTCAAGCCTCTGAACATCTGATCTTATGCCTCATGCCCTCATTCAATCACTGCTGTGATCCCTTCCAAACACTGTGTAAGTAGCCCTCTCATTCCCATTCCTCATAATATTGTACTACAAATGTCTTTATTAAATGCTTTAGGTTAAAATAATTACTCTTCTGACGATTTTTGAAACACACTTTGACATCTCCGTTCGTTTAGCGCCTATGCCGTAGGTCTCCCACCTTCCTCGGTATTTCAAGTCTCCAGCCTCCACTGATACTGACCCACCATTGAAACCCATTTTTAAATGTCCCCCATGTATGGTTTTTAAAAGACCTCAAATGTGAGAGACGTTGTGGTTAAATCTGATTACCCACCGGTTGCTTTTCATTTTGTACAAGATGGACATCCTATTAGTTCTCTGAGATACATTGGAATAGAAATGGTCAAGATGTCACGCAGGGGAGGGGACATTGAGAGGAAACTTCTTCAAAGGGAATCTTCCTGGCTCGACAGGCTCAACACACTGTCAACTCTTTGCCTTAACGAGGAGTTTGACTTGAAACCGTTTTTATAGTTTTATTATGTACAAATTGTGTTTTAAAAAAAATCCCAATTGAATATTGTATGTGTATGTATATTACTGTAAATGTGTATCACATTCCTTGTGTATGATCATATATTGGATACATTGAATGTTAATATTGTGAACCTATATTGTACATGTTTTACCTCCTGTTTCAGGAAGTGATGTCACTGAATATAGGACCTTCCACCCCCACCCGGGATATGGATGCCTGATGAAGACCTAGGGGTCAAAACATTATTATAAATAAATATCACCTGGGAGCATGAGCAGCAGTGTGCAGCGGTTTCCTTTCTGTTTTTCACTATTATTCTACAATGTAGAAAATAGTAAAAATAAAGAAAAACTCTTGAATGAGTAGGTGTGTCCAAACTTTTGACTGGTACTGTAGATAATTGCATATATTTACAGCTTTGTTCAGCAGTGCACAACACAAATTATACTATAGAACTGATTTGATTACGTTTAATTAGCAACAGCCATTCCAACAATTAATTGTATTCCTTACGTTTCATTTGTAACCTGTTTCAAGAAGCTAGGCATGTCACTACTTCACAGGAGAGGCATTTGGATGTTCTTTAAAAAAAACATTTTTTATATCAAAATGTGTTTTTTGGTCCAGAATTCCTTCTAGAACATGTGAACTTTCATGTGCTTTAATAATAAAGGTGTATGCCATCTGTAAATATAAATACAATTGTTAAATTACGAGCCTAGTTGGTTTAGCCACGGAAAAATACATGAACTTTCCCGCTAGCCATGATTGGCTGAGATAATGGATGTGCTGGACATGCCCGAGAGATGAGTTTAGATTGGTCTGCCATATAGCACGCTTCTGTCTATAACATGAGCTGCTCAGTATGTGTGGATAATCCTTTTTACCGCTGATTTTTTTTAAGATATCATGAAGAACTGAAAAGGTGTTGCATTGCTGCCCTGAAGTTATTAGCACTATCGACACAGATCAGTGGGGAAAAGTTGTGATGGACTACTTTCTGGAGGACAATCATGCCGTGCTGACATTCTCTGGCTCTGAAAATGAGTCAGACGATACCGAAATCCCTAATTTAGATAAAAACATTTTTATTGAACCAGATATTGTAGACTTCTGAAGACCGTGATGGGAGAAGAAATGGCAATCAACAGTGTTGTTGTCACGGAAGAAGTTGACCGAGTTTTGAAATCAGTGGAATGCCCAATTGAAGCAGAGAGATGATTGTCAAATGCGTAGAAAGTCAAAAAGAGAACACAGGAGGCTGTTGTATAAAACACCCGTCTCCGGATTGCATCTTCAAACTAAGGGCAACCATGATATCCGTGACAGAGGGAGAAGTGTTCCTCCATGTATATGGGTAAGAGTCTAACAACATTTTCAGATATTATACATTTCTAATTTTGTCAGAAAGTCATTTTCATTGCAAGTGAAAGCGTGCTGTTAGCTAGTCTATCTAGCTAATGTTAGCTGGCTGGCTCGCTAGCTAAAGTTACGTGTATGATCTGTGTAGTAATATTATTTGTATCTCAGAAACCATTTGCATTGCTAGTTATAGACCAATGCTAACTAGCTAGCTAACATTGAACCTAGTTGGTTAGCTTTATCTACCTGCAGATTCATGCATGGTCCATGTTAGTATGAGTAGGGGTTATGGTTGATTGGTTAGCTAGACAGCTATCTAGCTTTGTGTCTTAACAAAATACTCCACTATGCAAGTAACCAGTTCACTGTGTCGTTTACACCTTCTGCATCCTGTGCATGTGACAAATAAACATAGCTTTTATTTGGCATAGTGTGTATTTACCATAGACGGTAATGTGAAGAACAACATGACCTGCGCCAAAGTCGGATTAGGATATAAACCAAGGACTAGTTCAAGTGTATTTTTCATACTACTTTTTGCTTCTACTTTCACCACTTCTAGTCTTGAAAACTTTGGCTGTTTACTACACTACTGTATTCACTCTGTTTAGCACATGGCCTCACACGTGAATCCTTAAAGAGATGGGTGTGACTAAGGCTTAAGAGGGTGTGAACGATGCTGAAAGGGTGTAGACAAAGAGATCTCCAGTAGGTGTACCAAATCATTCACAGGCAATTTTCTCAAAAGAGGGGTTACAAATTTATCAACTTTCCTATTGTTCCTCAACTGCAGTGTGTGGTATACAATTGTCTAGTTTTTTTCCAGTGTAAAAAAATATTATTTCAAATTTTGCTACATAAGACCGAATCCCAGTGGTGGGTCGCATTTGATCAAAAATGAATTAAAGAAGCAATCTGCAGTTGCTACATACATTTTTGGACTTGTAAATGTATGATATTTACCCATTGATTCTTGAATAATATAACTTGAGCTTAGTTCAACTGTCCTACCCCGTCAGAACCCAAAATGTAAGCTTGTTTTACTCTAATGTTTGCAAACAAAGTAAATGTAAACAAACACTATAGCCTGAAAACATGGTTAAAACTATAATTTTGAAATCATGAAGGGTCAGTCCTTGCATCCATAGCTCTTAACTGTGTCGTTTTATTAAATGAGTGACCTTTCTGTCCCTTTGCTATTTTAAGTAGAAATTGTTCATTTTAAAAGTTTGTTATATTAAAATGAAGTGCACTTTAATGTAGACCACATGGTCAATTCAATAAATTTGATATTTTGTGTGAATAAAGATGGCTAAAGTGCCACATTTCTACATTTTAACACACGTAATCCCAACATTTATTCAAGTTTTCACTCTCATTGTAAATCCCTAGTTATTTTGTTGATTATTATTTATTTCACGTGATTATTGATTTATTTGAATTGGTGAAAAAAACCTGTCCCTCATTTTATGGCCAACCCTGTTATGTGAACTGAACTCTCATTTTAATATGGTGAACCTATTCCCTTTGAAGCATTGAACATCTAATAGTTAAATCCATGTAAAAGCAGGTGAGCTGGTTCTACTCTTCTTTGGCATTTTCTATGGTTTTATGGTGGAAAACTGAGCTGGTCAAGCTTAACACTTCAACCCTCTTACCCGTAGATTGACAGGCTAGAAATGATTTAACAATTTCAATTTCTAAGTGAAACTTGTATTCAATTTCCACTACCTGTTGCACACACAAGCTTCAATTTCCCCTGTCACAAGGTAATTTATGGATTATTTAAGAAGTCGTCAACCCTGTTACAGTCAACCCCGTTACTTTATTTGGCACTTAATAGGCACTTACTATGGACAATTTTTTATTTAATCTCGAGATGGGATAATATTTTATTTTATTAAGTTTGAACATGTGCTCTTTGTGACATAATGTTAAAATGAATGACCCAACTACTGTACTGAAGGGAACTACTGTAGCTATCTAGTACATTTTCTAGCAACTTCAGTGGATGTTGATCACATTTCTACAGGCAAATCATTTATCCGCTGTGCGCCGTGGCACACACCTTCCACGTTGTGCATTATATTCCACAGAACGCATGGTTATCCTTTACTTATCTGAGTGAGTGTCACCAGAGCGACCACATTGAACATGCATGTATGATGGCCGCCCTATGTATGTGGCTGCAAGAAATGACTCTGGAGGGATATCATAAATGTCATAAATGACTAAATAGAAATGATCGGGAAAAAAACATGAATAATTATCAAACAAACCTGCTTTTGCATAATCTATAAAAGGGCTGACCCAAATGGGGACGATGTTTGGTTTGGCCTGCCCAAAGAAAACACACCCCAAAAAATTGTAATCGAGTGAATGTCCATGCCTAGTTCACAGAAACGCGGTTACATGAGTAACCTCCGATAGCGGTTGGAACAAGCAGAGTGGTTTCTGTTATCTTCCTACAAATTTGGCTCTAGCTTTTGAACAGTTGGAGCTTTTCAGCTATTATTTGACTTTACAATCCTCACCAGCCACGCAGGAGGCGTTTTGAAGGGATGGTGACAAAACCGCAATTCAAAATATATTTTAAAAACTTTCCACTATCTTTCTCATGCTTTTCAGTGACTTACTACTGCAAATAGAAATTGTTAAACCTTTCCCATATTGAAATGATTTGAAACATTTTCAAGTTATTAGCCTTAGAGGTCAGACACACCACGAAAACGGATGTCTGATAGGTACTTAGCACAGTAGGAGACCGGTCCTTCTCTTGCTAAGACACCGTCTATTGAAAACCGTCCTGGTACGGACAAACTGGACGTTTCTACATGTAGCGTCGCTCTGCGCGTTGGTGGCCGACAACTTGACTTTGAACCAAACAGAGAGCACGGTCCTCCATGTTGGGGAGCCAGTGGCAACAAAAAACAAAAAAAGAACGCACTTTTCCCAGTGTAATCCACCCCCTTATCATTGTTCTAGCTAAAACAATAAAGCTGCATAATAAAACAAAGTATAATACTTCTACATCTAGGAAAGGAGTGCTTTTTTGATAATGTGCACTGGCTCATTAGTTAGTTAGCTTGCTAACTGAGCCAGGCAGTCACACACACTTCATATGAAACAAATGGGGATTATAAGTGCAGCAAAATGCACACAACGCTAACTTTTTGAGGATCTGGGGACCCATGACAAATCTTTTGTCTCCGGATGGGGAAAAGGTGTTGTTGTGCCCTCTTCACAACTGTCTTGTTGGGTTTGGACCATGATAGTTCGTTGGTGATGTGGACGCCAAGGAACTTGAAACTCTCAACCCACTCCACTACAGCCAAGTCGATGTTAATGGGGGCCTGTTCCGCCCAACTTTTACTGTAGTCCACGATGAGCTCCTTTGTCTTGCTCACATTGAGGGATAAGTTGTTAGCCAGGTCTCTGACCTCCCTATGGGCTGTCTCATCATTGTCGGTGATCAGGCCTACCACTGTTGTGTCATCAGTAAACTTAATGGTGTTGGAAGTCTTGTTTGGCCACGCAGTCGTGGGTGAATAGTGAGTACAGGATGGGACTAAGCAAGCACCCCTGTGGGGCCCCAGTGTTGAGGATCAGCGTGGCAGACGTGCGTTTGCCTACCCATAGCAACTTGGTTGCAGTTTCTGTGCCAACATGGTGACATTTTTAATACGGGTCATCAGAATGTGTTGTTAGATGTCAGTTATATGATTACAACTTGATTCATGTTTGAAGTGTGGTTTTATGATTAATTACTAAAAAGGCCTGTGTTTAAAGACCCCTATTTTTTTATATTTCTAAATAGATAATGTACAGCATATTTGCTCGGCCCGCATCTCACCACTCAGATTATATTTTGGCCCATCAAGCTCAAAGGTTTGAGCAGTCATAAACTATACATAAAATTAGAATGCATGATTGCATGCTTGCATGATTTATATAAGTAATAAACCTAGACGGCATACTATTGTTTGGCAGCGGTCCAATATAATGCAATAATGTGCCTCTGGTGATACTCTTCTTTTTTCCTATCAATCCAGCACATGAGAAACTCTCTCTGTCACATTGCAGGAGTTATTGACTCTGAACCGGACTTTTGTTTACAAAGAGCTGTGTTTGACCTCTACACAGCGTCATTCAGATGACCCATACATGAACTCCCACTCTAATGGCAATAGAGGTAGGCGACAGAGCAAGCTCACCGCATTCAACAGCTCATTCAATTCATTGGCTGGATCTTAGTAATAAAATATGATATGACAGGATGAGACCTCTACACAGCGTCATTCAGATGACCCATACATGAACTCCCACTCTAATGGCAATAGAGGTAGGCGACAGAGCAAGCTCACCGCATTCAACAGCTCATTCAATTCATTGGCTGGATCTTAGTAATAAAATATGATATGACAGGATGAGACTTCATAAGCATACAGTTCTTGGTTCAAATCACATTTTCTTGGTCACATACACATGGTTAGCAAATGTTAATGTGAGTGTAGCAAAATGTTTGTGCTTCTAGTTCCGACAGAGCAGTAATATCTAACAAGTAATCTCACAAATTCACAATGACTACCTTATACACACAAATGTAAAGGGATGAATAAGAATATGTACATATAAATACATGGATGAGCGATGGCCGTGTGGCATAGGCAAGATGCAGTAGATGGTATCGAATACTGTATATACATATGAAATGAGTAATGCAGGATATGTAGACATTATTAAAGTGGAGTTATTTAAAGTGACTAGTGATACCTTTATTAAATCCATTTACTAAATGTATTAAAGTGGCAAGAGATTTGAGTCTGTATGTTGGCAGCAGCCTCTCTATGTTAGTGATGGCTGTTTAACAGTCTGATGGCCTTGAGATAGAAGCTGTTTTTCAGTCTCTCGGTCCAAGCTTTGATGCACCAGTACTGACCTCGCCTTCTGGATGATAGCGTCGTGAAAAGGCAGTGGCTTGGGTGGCTGCTGTCCTTGATTATCTTTTTGGCCTCCTGTGACATCGGGTGCTGTAGGTGTTCTGGAGGGCAGTTAGTTTGCCCCCGGTGATGCGTTGTGCAGACCGCACTACCCTCTGGAGAGCCTTGAGGTTGTGGGCGGAGCAGTTGCCGTAGATTGTGCATCTGAAAAAGGTTTGAGTGTTTTAGGTGACAAGCCAAATTTCTTCAGCCTCCTGAGGTTGAAGAGATGCTGTTAGGCTACGCCGTTGCGCCTTCTTCACCACACTGTCTGTGTGGACCTTTTCAGTTTGTCTGTGATGAACTTTCCCCACCTTCTCCACTACTTTCCCGTCGATGTGGATGGGGGAGGGGTGCTCCCTCTGTTGTTTCCTGAAGTCCACGATCATCTCCTTTTTTATTGACGTTGAGTGAGAGGTTATTTTCCTGACACCACACTCCAAGGGCTCTCGCCTCCTCCCTGTAGGCCGTCTCGTCATCCCTGTTGAGGAAATGAAACACTGGGTTTCCTTTACTGATGTCCTGTGTTTGTATCTTTCACAATCATTGTCTCATATACTGTATGTACAGTGTGGAGTCTCCTACCCGGAAACCATAAGACAAATAAACTACCATAAACTGTTATGACCCCGTGCAGCTTACTCATGAATTGCACAAGAAATACAGAGTTCAAAAAGTGTTCTTCGGCTGTCCCCATAGCATAATTATTTTAGGTTCCATGTAGAACACTCTGTGTAAAATGTTCTACATGAAACTCAAAAGGGTTCTATCTGGAGTCAAAAAGGCTTTTTCAAAGGGTTATCCTATGGGAACAGTCGAATAACCCTATTAGGTTCTAGATAGCACCTTTTTTTCTAAGAGTCTGCCTATAGAATTACTAGAAAACAGTTACGAGTACTACTATGCACAGATGTCGGATTTTAATATCACCCATTTCATTGCGGTAGGAAAATTGTGCAGCAAGGATATCTCAAAATGGAAACATCTGACACGAATAACAGGTAAACAAGTAACGGAATCAAGCTCCTCAGTACCTGAATTAAAATTGAAGTCGACACCGACCAGAATAATTAACCTACGGAATGGGGTCCTCCTCTCGCATGTTGCTTGGTTTGCTGCTTCATTGTTGTGGACATGACAAGTTTGCATGCATGATATCATACAGGCTACGATTTTCATTTACAGCTAAATCAGCTATTTTACTGACTGTTTAAGAATAGTGGCGTTTCATTGCGAAGCTAATATAGCATTAGAGCCGCTGTATTTTTCGAATGAGTAGGCTTGCATTGTGATACAGTCATACAAATATGACACCCGTGCATATGATTCAATTATATGTTCAAGTTAACATGGTTTCATATTCGTTAATAATATTGAAAGGTGATATGATACAATCTACTGTAACTAGATTAGACTGCCTAGGCTACGTCTTCCTAATGTAAGCTAAATACAATGGATACAAAATATATACATGCATGTGATGAAGGATAACATGTCCAATATAATTATATGCAGTAAATGCATATCATATATACAGTGCCTTGCGAAAGTATTCGGCCCCCTTGAACTTTGCGACCTTTTGCCACATTTCAGGCTTCAAACATAAAGATATAAAACTGTATTTTTTTGTGAAGAATCAACAACAAGTGGGACACAATCATGAAGTGGAACGACGTTTATTGGATATTTCAAACTTTTTTAACAAATCAAAAACTGAAAAATTGGGCGTGCAAAATTATTCAGCCCCCTTAAGTTAATACTTTGTAGCGCCACCTTTTGCTGCGATTACAGCTCTAAGTCGCTTGGGGTATGTCTCTATCAGTTTTGCACATCGAGAGACTGACATTTTTTCCCATTCCTCCTTGCAAAACAGCTCGAGCTCAGTGAGGTTGGATGGAGAGCATTTGTGAACAGCAGTTTTCAGTTCTTTCCACAGATTCTCGATTGGATTCAGGTCTGGACTTTGACTTGGCCATTCTAACACCTGGATATGTTTATTTTTGAACCATTCCATTGTAGATTTTGCTTTATGTTTTGGATCATTGTCTTGTTGGAAGACAAATCTCCGTCCCAGTCTCAGGTCTTTTGCAGACTCCATCAGGCTTTCTTCCAGAATGGTCCTGTATTTGGCTCCATCCACCTTCCCATCAATTTTAACCATCTTCCCTGTCCCTGCTGAAGAAAAGCAGGCCCAAACCATGATGCTGCCACCACCATGTTTGACAGTGGGGATGGTGTGTTCAGCTGTGTTGCTTTTACGCCAAACATAACGTTTTGCATTGTTGCCAAAAAGTTCAATTTTGGTTTCATCTGACCAGAGCACCATCTTCCACATGTTTGGTGTGTCTCCCAGGTGGCTTGTGGCAAACTTTAAACGACACTTTTTATGGATATCTTTAAGAAATGGCTGTCTTCTTGCCACTCTTCCATAAAGGCCAGATTTGTGCAATATACAACTGATTGTTGTCCTATGGACAGAGTCTCCCACCTCAGCTGTAGATCTCTGCAGTTCATCCAGAGTTATCATGGCCCTCTTGGCTGCATCTCTGATCAGTCTTCTCCTTGTATGAGCTGAAAGTTTAGAGGGACGGCCAGGTCTTGGTAGATTTGCAGTGGTCTGATACTCCTTCCATTTCAATATTATCGCTTGCACAGTGCTCCTTGGGATGTTTAAAGCTTGGGAAATCTTTTTGTATCCAAATCCGGCTTTAAACTTCTTCACAACAGTATCTCGGACCTGCCTGGTGTGTTCCTTGTTCTTCATGATGCTCTCTGCGCTTTTAACGGACCTCTGAGACTATCACAGTGCAGGGGCATTTATACGGAGACTTGATTACACACAGGTGGATTGTATTGATCATCATTAGTCATTTAGGTCAACATTGGATCATTCAGAGATCCTCACTGAACTTCTGCAGAGAGTTTGCTGCACTGAAAGTAAAGGGGCTGAATAATTTTGCACGCCCAATTTTTCAGTTTTTGATTTGTTAAAAAAGTTTGAAATATCCAATAAATGTCGTTCCACTTCATGATTGTGTCCCACTTGTTGTTGATTCTTCACAAAAAAATACAGTTTTATATCTTTATGTTTGAAGCCTGAAATGTGGCAAAAGGTCGCAAAGTTCAAGGGGGCCGAATACTTTCGCAAGGCACTGTATATATATATACACACACACACACACACGTCAAAATGTTGGACACACCTACTCACTCCATGATTTTCCTGATTGACTGACCTTCATCTCTTATTTGAGACAGGAGTTTACAGTTGTTGTTTTTTCAGCCCTTCACTAACACCTAATTGGGGTCTAAATTGAATCCCCTGGGACAGATATCGTATTTCAGAATGAGCTTTATGAATTACAATGTCCTGACAAATCTGCATGATAAATAATATCATGGGTGAATCTATTTCTAACATTGTGAGGTTGGCACACTCCTAAATAATATCCTGGGATATGTTGATTGTCCTGTTGGCTGGGAGGTTCACAATAAGTTCCTTACATCTGCAGGGTGGAATATCATTCAACCTGGAGTAAGTAAAAACAAAGGGGGAGACATTAACCCCACTGCTCAAATTGTTGCTGAAGTCACAACTGCCTTTAAATGTGCAATCGTTTTATTAACAGTTTTGTATATTTTTTAGGCTTGATTAAGTTGTTTACAGTAAGAGTAGAATAAGAGCCTCTAATTTTAACCAGTAACACCAACCCCAATGGTGCAACACAATAGGGGAAGGGAAAGTAGCAGATAAAGTTAGCTAACGTTAGCTAGGTAAACAGACACTGCATGCTAGCAAAACAGACTCAACAGAATGCATAATAACTTGGCTGGCGAGCAAGCCTAGAATGAACAGAACACAGCTGGCTGAATTTCCTACGTTTTTCATCAGAAGTTGTTAAAATGTCTTACTTCCAAACGAGTCGTGCAGGACTGTTTTTCTCCTGCCAAGCCAATACAATGGAGTGAAACGTGATGAGGTGCCACTTTAGTCTCTGGAAACTCTGGTCTTCACAATTGACACATTGCTGAATATACGATTAGTTAGTTTAGGTCATCTCTAAAACAGCCGATTAGCAGGATGAGATCGCCTTCTGGCTAGCTATCGTGTCCGATGTATTAGCTAGCTTGGCAATGGGCTGATAATCACCAGTTACTTAACATTTTAATTCACAATTTATCTGAAAGTAATTTCTTGAAAATGTTATCATTTGGTGAATAAATAAATGTTATACTTACATTTTGTGGATTTCTGGAAAACGTTCTCCCAAGCGGG
The DNA here is from genome assembly GCF_045791955.1 of Oncorhynchus clarkii lewisi. Classification (NCBI taxonomy): domain Eukaryota; kingdom Metazoa; phylum Chordata; class Actinopteri; order Salmoniformes; family Salmonidae; genus Oncorhynchus; species Oncorhynchus clarkii. Next base: position 3,908,471 of record NC_092160.1, on the reverse strand, counting down.
GACTTCTGTCCGTCGTCAATTATTTTTTGCTGCGCTGCAAGGTGTTATGGAATAGCCTCCCGGCGATGGATACATGGGATTGGGACATGCCAATTTTGAAGTCTTGCCTGGAAATTCTGCCTCAAAAGGTAGCAACCTTATTATTGCCAGCTGGTCTTGTTAAACCACCGATACATGCTAAATTAACCTGCACAGCTGATCTTAATTGCACCCATTATTGGTCACCTCATTACAGCTCCCTGAAAGATGCTACGTTCGCCCTCTGGTTGGTGTTGTCATCGCAACAACTTAGTCATATTTGAACAGACTAAGGGTGATTTATCTATTTGACAACCATTCCGTACAAAATAAGTAAACGATTTCCTCGTTTACCACGCCAAATCTACCTTGGCAATTTACCCGATACTTTGTATGGATGGAAACTAGTGTTTTGTGTAGCCTACTGACTGTTATTATTTTATTTGTTTCCTATTTATGTTATCCAAAAGTGTCTGGTATGATGCTTTCCTATCAGGACTGGGTGTAACATAACCGTGACTGTCCATATGAAACGTGTAACTACTTGAAGTCAATTGGGGGACTGAGTTATTTGTGCCAGAAGTGCATGGGCCAGAATGGTATCCACACGGTTGGCCTAACGTAAACTCACGCCATTCCGTACAAATGTGCGAGGCTACAAAGAAAACTAATGGGACTGTAGTGACTGTGTTGATTTCAAAATCAGGGGTTTGAACTACTTTTCTATTCAAGCGTTGATCGACATGGTAATGGCTCTATAGTATTGGAGAAAAGTTGAATAAACTGACCCTCCGTTACATCGTGACGTGTCATGTCGTAACGTACAGCACGCATAAAGAAACTATTTCTGTCTTACAATCTCTCTCCACCAGGTGTAGCACTTCTCTCATCGTTTAAAAACAAGAAATGGACAGTGACGGGGAAAGAGGGGGATACCTAGTCATTTTTTCCGTCATCATTGCATTCGATCGTCATTCTCAAAGCCGCTGTTTACTTCTAAGATCACTTTAGCACTGCCCTAAAAGCCCGATTCAAATTCGACACAAACCTTCAAATAGGTATGTAATGACACATTATATAAACGCTATATAGTGTTTTATTTAAATTTTAGAGGCGATAAGGTGATAAGTTGGACAGATCGAGTGAAAAAAAGCAATTTTTCCACACAACATCTCTCCTTCTCACTATCACGCATTAGTTTCACTTCCCCACCCGCCATTTTTAAAAAGACCCGAAGGGGGCTCATTGCCTTGTTGAATTATGCAGAAACGGGGCAGTGTTTAGGTCATGTAATTGATTTTGTTGGAAAGGGGAGAAATTGTGCTTTACAATGGTATTGACATTACAGTTGATCTGGAAGCATTACGTTTTTGAGGCGCTAAAATAAGGTTAATTGTACGGACCAAGGCGATGTACAAAAGTGAGTTTACGTTATATGTGCATGCTGATTGTAGCAGCCCTAACCACTAGACCACCCCACGCCACAATTAAACAACATTTTTAGTTAATTAGTAATCTTAGGATATACTAGACACTTGTGTGGCGTAGCCTAGTAGAGACCAATATCTCTCTTGTTTTATTAAGCTATATAAAACGATGGTTGTTGATGTAACGGTTTTCTTTAGGTGAAGGAGAGTCGGACCAAAATGCAGCGTTGTGATGATTCATGTTTGTTTAATAAAGGAAAAACTATACATGAATAAACTACAAACCTAAACTGAAAACCTAAACAGTCCTATCTGGTGCAAACACAGAGACAGGAACAATCACCCACGAAACACTCAAAGAATATGGCTGCCTAAATATGGTTCCCAATCAGAGACAACGATAAACACCTGCCTCTGATTGAGAACCACTCCAGACAGCCATAGACTTACCTAGAAAACCCCTCTAAGCCACAAACCCAATACCTAACAAAACCCCAGGACAAAACACACCACATACAAAAACCCATGTCACACCCTGGCCTAACCAAAATAATAAAGAAAACACAAAATACTAAGACCAGGGCGTGACAGTTGATGTGTATGGCTGCATTTCAGATACATTTTTGTACATTTGAATGTTGCAGTAATAGGACCTAGGCCTTGCATTTGAGTGAGCGAGAGAGAACATCATTTTGATAGAAAGCCATCCCAATGAGCACACATGGAGAGAAAGATAACTGCTCATTTTCAGCCAGTGATGAGGCTCATTTGAATTTCCTGATGCATCTACAAAATTCTCTCCAACAAATAGTGATTATTAAGTTACGTTAAGATCCGTCATCTGTATATGAACAATTCAGCAATATGTTGTCCTAATGTGTGTCCTAACTTCAACAAAGACAATGAATTAAATTAATTCTAATTATTTCTGAGGTACACGTAATGTCAGTGGATACAATGAAAAAGCTGACAAAGAAAGCATTGTGTCCTCCAGAAATAATCAAGACAGTTAGTACAGTATTAGCAGGACATACTGCCAGGAGATAGAGATACTGTATCAGCAAGCAATTATCCACCCCTAATCTTTCACATTTATTACCTTACAAATAATCCCACCTCCAGGTGTGACAACCCGACCTGTTAAATCTCAATCATCTGCACACAGGGAAGTCACAGTGCTGGTAAGACTGGCACTAGTGTGTGGCTCTATCCACAATATCATTCAAGGTCACTGAGAAATACAGTCAGACTTTATCGCACAGCTGCAGACCAGTGAGGCTGAATCAAAGCACTCTGGAATGAAATCCCTGCATTAAAACATGCAGCAGACCATGGCTTCATTTTAGGTAGCCCTTTACACTTGTACCTAGGGTGAAAATGGCAGATTTGGGCACTGATAAATGCCTAAATTGGAATGCAGTGGCTGTACATTAACATGCCATACATGACGTGAGAGCTCTGGCTGCGCTCCATAGCCCTGTATGGGTTTTGAGTGACGGCCTTTCTGAACTTGAGCACCGCACAGGACAGGAAGTTGCCCCCTCGTGCTAATTGGGCAACTTTTGCAAAAAACAAATGTGGACTGAGGGAGTGAAATGCTGTAAACGGTGGGCACTCCATTCTATGTGCACCAAAATGACGATATGTTTCCTTTAATTGCATTGTAAAGGCCTAACATTGTAATATCGTATTTTATAACTTAACTAGTCGTGTTGGAAATAGAATAAGCTTTCAAATAATGCACACCTGACCCAGATTGCGATTTCTAATGGAGCGTTTTAAGATTGTGTAAACAACAACAGTAATGTTTGATGCAGGGCTGTGTGGCAAACAAAACAACTACAAGTGTGCTTGCTCAAGTTCCTCAACGGCACAGCATAAGTAGGAGAGATCAAAAAGTATATTATAGTTGAAGACTTCTTTGAGTCAAAAAAGTGCGCTGAAATTACTTAGGAACTGTGCACACTTTGGAGAGGTGCACTTGTGCACTTGTGCACTTGGAGACACCAGTTAGTTCTCTCACTCAATTCTTTTTTTGTTTTATGTGCACCTACCCCACATTTTTCAAGAATTTTCTTATCATGTTAGTGAATGTATCCAGAGTATTTCAGATTTCGTTACCAACAAATGTGGCGAAAAGTTCAGTAAATGTAAAATGCACACAACAGTGTAATGTTTGGATTCAGTCTTGTGTCAGGTGAACTGTTGTACATATAGAGAAGATGGCTGCCGTTTTACGGCCCCCTAACCAATTGTGCTATTGTGTGTGTTTTTGTTGTGTTATTTGCTAATTGATTTGTACATAATGTTTCTGCCACCGTCTCTTACGACTGAAAAGAGCTTCTAAATATTAGGACATTACTCACTTTGTATTCGAGGAAGATTTTTTCTTTAATGAGTCGGACGCAAAGGATTTACTTCAGACACCTGACAAGGCCCTCATCCCCATAATTCGCAGGAGAAAGAGACAGAGATATTTGGGACGTAAGTCGGGGGTGCCTTGTAAGGATCCGACGGTGAGTAGGTAATCTGCCTTTACCATCGATCCTATTAGCCAACATACAATCATTGGATAATAAAATAGACGAACTATCACGTATATTCTACCAACGGGACATTAAAAACTGTAATATCTTATGTTTCACCGAGTCGTGGCTGAAAGACAACATGAATAACATACAGCTGGTGGGTTTTAAGCTGTATCGGCAGGATAGGACAGCCGCCTCTGGTAAGACAAGGGGTGTCGGTCTATGTATATTTGTAAACAACAGCTGATGCACAAAATCTAATGAAGTCTTGAGGTTTTGCTCGCCTAATGCAAAGTATCTCATGATACGCTGTAGACCACACTATTTATCAAGAGAGTTTTCATCTATATTCTTCGTAGCCGTCTATTTACCACCACAAACCAATGCTGGCACTAAGACCGCAATCAATGAGCTGTATACGGCCATAAGCAAACAGGAAAATATTGATCAAGAGGAGGCCCTCCTAGTGGCCGGGGACTTTAATGCAAGCAAACTTAAATTGGTTTTCTACCAGCATGTTAAATGTGCAACCCGAGGAAAAAAAACTCGAGACCACCTTTACTCCAAACACAGAGAGCCATACAATGCTCTCCCTCACCCTCCATTTGTCAAATCTGACCATAATTCTATCCTCCTGATTCCTGCTTACAAGCAAAAACTAAAGCAGGAAGCACCAGTGACTTTGTCAATAAAATGTGGTCAGATGAAGCAGATGCTAAGCTACAGGACTGTTTTGCTAGCACAGACTGGAAAATGTTCTGTTATTGATGAGTCCACCATCACAGTCACTGGCTTCATCAATACGTGCATCGATAATGTCGTCCCCACAGTGACTGTATGTACATACCCCAAACAGAAGCCATGGATTACAGGCAACATCTGCACTGAGCTAAAGGGTAGAGCTGCCGCTTTCAAGAAGCGGGACTCTAACCCGGAAGCTTATAAGAAATTCCGCTATGCCCTCCGTAGAACCATCAAACAGGCAAATTGTCAATACAGGACTAAGATTGAATCGTACTACACTGGCTCCAACACTCGTCGGATGTGGCAGGGCTTGCAAACTATTACAGACTTCAAAGGGAAGCACAGCCACGAGCTGCCCAGTGACACGAGCCTACCAGAAGAGCAAAATTACTTCTATGCTCGCTTTGTGGCAAGCAACACTGAAACATGCATGAGAGCATGAGCTGTTCTGGACAACTGTGTAGTCACGCTCTCCGTAGCCGATGTGAGTAAAACCTTTAAACAGGTCAACAATCACAAGGCCGCAGGGCCAGACGGACTACCAGGACATGTACACCGAGCATGCACTGACCAATTGGCAAGTGTCTTCACTGACATTTTCAACCTGTTCCTGACTGAGTCTGTAATACCAACATGTTTCAAGCAGACCACCATGTCCCTGTGCCCAAAAATGCTAAGGTAACCTGCATAAATTACTACTGACCCGTAGCACTCATGTCTGTAGCCATGAAGTGCTTTGAAAGGCTGGTCACGGCTCACATCAACACCATTATCCCAGAAACCCTAGACCCACTGAATTTGCATACCATCCCAACAGATCCACAGATAGTCGTGAAGAGGGCACGACAAAGCCTATTCCCCCTCAGGAGACTTGGCATGGGTCCTCAGATCCTAAAAAAGTTATACAGCTGCACCATCGAGAGCATACTGACTGGTTGCATCACCGCCTGGTATAGCATCTGGCCTCCCACCACAAGGCACTACAGAGGGTAGTGTGTACGGCCCAAGCTTCCTGCCACCCAGGACCTCTATACCAAGCGGTGTCAGAGGAAGGCCCTAAAAATTGTCAAAGACTCCAGCCACCCTAGTCATAGACTGTTCTCTCTGCTACCGCATGGCAAGCGGTACTGGAGCGCCAAGTCTAGGTCCAAAAGGCTTCTTAACAGCTTCTACCCCCCAAACTAAAAGACTCCTGAACAGCTAATCAGATGGCTACCCAGACTATTTGCATCGCCACCCCCCCCCCCCCCCCCTCCTTCCTCTCCCCTCTTATACGCACGCTGCTGCTACTCTCTGTTTATTATTTATGCATAGTCACTTAACTCTACCTACATGTACATATTTCCTCAATTACCTCAACTAACCGGTACCCCCCGTACATTGACTCTGTACCAGTACCCCCTGTATATAGCCCCGCTACTGTTATGTTACTGCTGCTCTTTAATTAGTTGTTATTTCGATTTCAGGTTTTTTACTTAAATTTTTTTTTTAGTCAACACTTAATTTTATTAAAACTGCATTGTTGGTTAAGGGCTTGTAAATAAGCATTTCACTGTAAGGTGTGTTGTATTCAGCCCATGTGACAAATAACATTTAGTTTGATTTGTATCCTCAACCTTTGGTATAATACTATTCCCATAATCTCCATACTGTTCCCTTTCAATTGGTACCATGGGTATGCATATGCTTTTCATATTCCTTCTGTAAGAAACAGTTGAATTTAGTCCATATAGGACATTCCCACGAGTGTAAAGGGTTAGTTGTGACAGGAAAGATTATGAATTTCAGCAAAGTCATCAGTCAGAGTTCACATTTTTTCATAGCACTGGCTTCTTGTACTGCCAAATGTCTTACGTGGGTACAATTTTTCATGTATAACCCGTCCCCGGAAAAGTAAGTCACTCTCTGTAAAGAAACATTTTAGTAGAAAGGGAGTGAAGTTATATGTGAGGCGCTCTGATATCACTGACAGATGTGATAAATCACGCTAGAAGACATTAATAAATAAAAACATCTGTCCAAACAATGTCTAATGGAAAACTCAGCCTTTCTCTGTCTTTTCTCTGCTGCTTGAGCTGATCATTATTTGCCAGTCCATCCCCGGGGTTCGTTTTTTTTATCAATGGAGATTTTGACAGCTTTGTTAGGCGCATTACTATAGGGATTCAGCACCACGGGCTGGACACATGCCTGGATGTTTCATCGTTTTTCATTCGGCAATAGGTTTCAATCGAAGTCAGCTTATCAGGACCACATTCGCATGAGCTGAATTAATACTCTCATTGTCTACGAAAGCAGTCTCTAAAGCTTTGCTCCAAAAACCAGCAATCACGTGTAGGCTACACTGGAAACACGTTATTAACGCATACTTCTGATACCAGCTATAAACCTATTATGTCTATGTCATGTAGACAAAATTATGACCAGGTCAGGAGGGTAGTCAAATCAAATCAAATCAAATTGGAGTAGTCACATGCACCGAATACAGTGAAATGCTTACTTTCGAGCCCCTAACCAACAATGCAGTTTAAAGAAATAGGGATGAGAATTAGAAATAAAAGTAACAAGGAACTAAAGAGCAGCAGTAAAATAACAATAGCGAGGCTATATGCAGGGGGGTACCGGTACAGAGTCAATGTGCAGGGGGCACCGGTTAGTCGAGGTAATATGTAGATGTAGGTAGAGTTATTAAAGTGACTATGCATAGATGATAACAAAAGAGAGTAGCAGCGGTGTAAAATAGGGGGGGGGGGCAATGCAAATAGTCTGGGTAGCCATTTGATTAGATGTTCAGTCTTATGGCTTGGGGGTAGTGGGTCTATATGTAAGGAGTGCTCTTGTCATAAAAAAGCTCATGTTCTGTATGATGCTATTTCAAGGATATTTCCATAGAAACGGATCCTCCTGATAGGAAGCCTGTCACAGGATATCAAATGAGGGAGAACGTTGAGAAGGTAAGCAGGGAGCAGGGAAAGATGATGCCAGGGGAGGAAGCCTCTGGTTCCTGCAAAGCTGACCACAGGCATCCTTCCCCATGGATTCAGGGACATTAGCCTTCCAATACCATCACCATCCCTCACTCTGCCTTACGTGTATACTGTATGACACCTAGCAGCTACTACATGTGCCAACACTTCATTTAATTAAAGAGTCATGAATAATATCCAATGTGCACATTTCACATTGTATCCTGTATGTGTATCCTTTTCATTATGATGCTATCAAGGACTTAATCAGTATGTCTATCTACTTGGCTCAGACAGGTATTCCATTGATAATTCCATTCCATTGACTACCATATCCTTTTCAAGAGCACACGCGGTCATTGATGCAGTGTACTGTCCTTACCTCTCACTGCCGCTGATATCTACTTCCTCCATCACAGGCATCGGGCCCCCGGAACTTAGATTCATGTCCCCATAAATGCAGAAACTCCCTACGAGACAAGGAGGAATAGAGGTTACTCAGATAGGGCAGTTAGGATTTATGGTGACCTTACAGATATGCCCTGGAAGTTACTCACTGTCCCTAATTTTGTAAGGCTGTCAACAGAAATGTATTTTGAACATCTGCACATATTTGGGGGGGAGGGGAGATTTCAAAAGCTAAAGATTAAGGAGACAAAAAGTATTATTTAATTGTTGAGCATAACAGAAAATATGCCTGAAATTACGCAACATACCAATAACAAATGCACTAAGAGGTTGTGAATTAAATCATTACATGCACCAACAACATTACACAAAGAATATAGCATTGGATGTAATGACTGTAATTAAAATGAAGTGCATGCAAGAATAGTGTAACTGATACTTATTATGCTTTAACTTGCCATAGTCATATAGGCTATTGGTTGCATTTCTTGTTGGGTCACATAATCCCATTTTGTTCAAGAAATTCATTGCGTTCACACCTCCTTTTGGGATACATTAATACAAAATGGCTGCCACATGGTCTATGCAGCAGACCTGAAACACTCCCAGGCAGGAGGAAGTGGTTAAAGCTGCAGAGATGACAATTGGGGTTCTGACTGCTCAGAATATGTGAATGAAAAGTGTCGTGTTTCACCTTTAGTGAGGTGAACAGCTTAACGTGTACATGTATCTGTACCCTCACTTGATATGTTTCCCATGTATTCCAATTTCAGAAATTGCCTTTTGGGAAATGGACAAGGGAATATTGTATGAATCTCTATGGACTTCGAATGTGTTTTTATAATATGAACATCTTCATAATATGCCTTCAGAAATGATTCACAACCCTTGATTTTTTCCACATGTTGTGTTACAGCCTGAATTTAAAATGGATTCAATTCAGATTTTGTGTCACTGGCCTCCACACAATATCCCATAATGTCAAAGTGGAATTATACAGTATTTCAGACATGTTTACAAACTAATAAAAAATGTAAAGCTGAAATGTATTGAGTCAATAAGTATTTAACCCCTTTGCTATGGCAAGCCAAAATAAGTTCAGGAGTAAACATGTGCTTAACAAGTCACATAATAAGTTGAATGGACTAATACTGTGTGCAATGATAGTGTTAAACATGATTTGTCAATGACTACCTCATCTCTGTGCCGCAATACACCCAGTCACTACAAAGATACAGTTTTGACTTAAATCGTCTGGAAAATCTATCGCAAGACATGAAAATGTCTGTCTAGCAATGATCAACAACCAATTTGACAGAGCTTGAAGAATTTAAAAAGAATCATCTGCAAATATTGTACCATGCAGGTGTGCAAAGCTCTTAAGAGACTTACCTAGAAAGACTCACAGCGGTAATCACTGCCAAAAGTGCTTCTACAAAGTATTGACTCAGGGGTGTGAATACTTAAATTGGATATCTCTGTATTTCATTTTGAATACATTTGTACAAGTAAAAATGTACTCCATTTTGAATTCAGGCTGTAACACAACAAAATGTGGAATAAGTCAAGGGGTGTGAATAGGCGCTGTACATAATATATTATTATCTCCAGAGCAATAAGGTACTGTACTGTGTGTATGTGTCATTTATCTCAAGTTCATGTAATAATAGCAGTTTGATTACGGAAAACATTATGCAAATAGTATTTACGGAGATTAATTATGCTGTAGTTTACATTCTGGCTGTTTGGTGCTATTGCAATTCCTATAGTAAACTATTTTAAACGTTTTATGAACTTTGGTAGTGCTCAGATTATCATCACAAATGTATGAAACGGCTGTGAGCAAAACGATGATGCGTAACTACCAACTGGACATTGGACTCAGTGAATCCGAGGGATAGAAATCCTGCGATGGTCTGTGCATTTCATTGCAATTACCATGGGCCGGCTGGTTAGCCCAGCGTTTAGAGCATTGGGCTAGTAACCAAACGGTCGCTGGTTCGAATTGCCAACCCGGCAAGGTTGACAAATCTGCCGTTCTTCCCTTGAGGAAGGCAGTTAACCCACAACAACAACTGCTCCCCGGGTGCCGATGACGTGGAAGTTGATTAAGATAGCCCCCCCCGCACCTCTCAGATTCAGAGGATAGGTTAAATGCAGAAGACACATTTCGGGTTGAACGCATTCAGTTGTGCAAGTGACTAGGTATCCCCTTCCCCACCTACAAGAGGTAGATTTAAGAGATAAAATGAAGTATCATTATTTTTCTCTCATTCTGCCATTGGTGTTGCATTGCTTTTGACTAAGCCACTGTATACTGTGTTAGTTGAATAATTCAAATGAATAACCTTGTAATATTGTTGACAAAAGCACTCACCCTGTAATATTAAGAATTCTTCTCATTAACATGGAAACTATTTTTACTGTCGTTTATGTATGAGGCACTGATGTAAAGTCTGATTAGAACTGACAATGGATGACACATTTACACCTTGAGAGCTTATGTGATTCATTCTCCTTTGAGCCCCGAATCAGCGGGCAGGTCTTGAAGAAGGGCTGTCCTGGGTGTAACGTATTCATAATGGACCATTCTGGTATATTTGCAACTCTGTTACTGTCTGTGTTATTTGGTTTAGTATTAAATGATTTGTGGCAGTCATCAAGAAACGTCTGGCTCCACACCCAAACGCATCAGTTAGCATTACTGGGCCTTGGCCTTTCAGCACAAAAATGGAAATCTCTGATGTGCTTACACCTGGGAAAGAGATTGAGCATGGAAGCAATATTTACAAGGAAACATTGATGTTAATGGCTTTCTCAGGACCGTTATGGGACAGTATTGGGGAGGAGAGGCTCTTAGTAATAGCTGGAACGGAATAAATGGAATGGTATGGAACACATCACACACGTTGTTTCCATGTGTTTGATACCATTCCATTTACTCCATTCCAGCCACTATGATGAGCCGTCCTCCCCTCAGCAGCCTCCTGTGGAAGATATTGTGTCATTCACTGCTCTAGGTGGGGAGAGTACTCCAGTCGTAACTGTCCAGTGGAGGTCCTTGAATCCCTGCCCTCCAGACAGGGTGTTACTCTCGTACTCTCACAGGTGGTCTCTCTCCGGGCACACACACACACACAAACTGTACGTTGCGCACGTACACGCACGCACGCACGCACACACACACACACACACACACACACACACACACACACACACACACACACACACACACACACACACACACACACACACACACACACACACACACACACACACACACACACACACACACACGCACACACACACACACACACACACACACACACACACACACACATACAACACACACACATACAACACACACAATGTCACACCACACAGGTATTCCATTCACAAGAATGGTCGTCGCAGAACCAGCACAATACGGTAGATGCACACCAGTCGGCATGCTGAAATTGTGTCAGCACTGCAGCACTGTTAAATCAGCAAAAATATACCAACACTGCTGCTAGTTTGTCTGACTGTCTGCACAGAGTCTGGACTGTATCAATTTGGAATAGAAAAGGTAGACCAGACAGGGTTTGTCTAGAGTTGCGTCACATACCAGTCTGCCCTTGTTTTCATTAGTGTGCTTGCTGAAAGCAAGAACCTTCTAGCACTCTTACATGCTCAGATTATTTTTTATATTTATTCTGCTGCTTTAGCACTTAAACTGCTTAAGCTATCAACAATAAACATCGTTTAGACCAACTTAGATTGCTTGAGAAAATCTTTTTGATACTATTTAAACGTATTTAATATTTAAATGAGCTCGCAACGCATTTCAATGGCAATAAAGGTGCCATAGACTTGAATGGTAAAAACTTTGAAATGCTACTCCTCTTGAACCGTTTAAGCTATCAACACCAAACCAAATTGAAATGTGTGGACTGACCCAACTTATATTAATTGTATACAGTTTTTTAATATTTATACTTTTTGAACTATAAACATTTTCAATTTGCACAAATTAACAGGTTTGAATGAGAACCATAGGAATATAGTGGCACAGTAGCAATTCAAAAGGGTCCTGCTCCTTGGCTAATTCATTTTACAAGACCAACTTTGAAAACGTTCAATTAAAATGTGCAAACATTTGCATATATTAACCCATCAACAATAGTAGTAAGTCTTGACCAGTTCAAGTTAGAGACGCCAAACCAACTTTCACATGTTCAGGCTAGCCTATCAATCAATCAATCAATCACTCAATCAATCAATCACTCAATCAATCACTCAATCAATCACTCAATCAATATTTCCATCTACCTACCGTTTCAACTATAACCAGTCAATACCATTCCTACTGCAGTCACTATTACTACTATAACTACTTTCACAACCATAAATACTTTAAGACAAGCTAACAAGCACACCCATTTTCTTTAGGGAATGTACTTTTCTAGTTAAACACACATTTTATTACTTTCAAGAGCATTTCTGAAAACTCTTTTTTACATTTTGATAAGTAAAAAAAAATCTGTATGAGCCTAATTTATTTTACTTGCTTTGAGATCCAGTGATGTTATAATGTGTTTGGAGAATTTCTTTCTTCCCTTTTCTTCACAAAAAAAAACACATTTGGGATAAACTGGACAGTGTTAGCATGGAGCATTCTTTGACTTCATTACCCATCTGTCTGGATAACTGTCAAATGTGTTTGATTACACAGTGTGCCCAAGCTACATTTTATTGCTTACATTAATATTTCAAGAACTGACAATGTGTAGCCATTTCATATGTGAAAGGTACGATAGAATTGGAACTTCTGAGAGGTGAGATCAGGGGTGTCAAACTGCTTAATTGCGCATCTTATAATATGCCCGTAACCAGATATCAAAAACTTTGTGAGGAACAGAGAGAAAGGCCTTTCATTTTAAGATGAAAACCAATTAAATAATGACACCCTTTCATCTAAATCCCCCCCATTCCCTTTTATAATGACGCATTTCAAACTAAGCAATATCTCATCCTTTGTCTCTTCTGAGATACACTGAGTTAAACTCCGACCTCTGTTAGCTGATGCTGGAATCGAGATGGAGCCCCAGCCACCTTGCCATCTGGCTCAGGTTTCCCCTAGCTGTGGCCCTGTGGTTCAAAGCTTTAATCCCCCACCCTAATCAGGACCTTCTAGTGCCAGCTAACCTGACCTCTGACCTCACACTTGACACATTTTTCCAAATCATTTGACTGCTTCCTGTTCCTGATCTTAGCTATGACCCAGACAGCTTATCCTAGGACCTCTAGCTGATCTCTGATTTCAAGTGTCCCTTTTACTCACGTTCTATATTCATGTAATCACTATTAACAATTTTCAGATATTAATTTAAAAAAAATGCTTACCATGGTATAATGATATTTCATATATTCATCCTCAACAACATGAAGATACTTTACTTCCAACTTTCCCTTATCTAATTCTGTGCACTACAGCTGCCTTGCCAGGCACAGAGGGACCCATGTGTGTCAGGTATAAGCCAGCCTGTTGCTGTTTGTTGGGCGATACCAAAAAAAGCAGCATAATTTCAAGGGAGCTTCCTCATTATACAGAAAACTACACACACTTTCCCACTCCTCGATGGATTTGGATTTAATGATGGTCTTGGGGCTCCTCATGCTCTAACTTGTGCTCCTCCTGTCTCATATTTACTGAGTTCCTCTGCCTGTCACCAACGCCCTCAGCTCTGCTCTGGGCATGTGGATGCAGCCAAGTATTAAGAGCAATTTGCCAAACCATTAATAATGCACATCATGTGGATACAGTGTGCACCCATGCATCCAGAATGTGTCTTTATCATGCCAATACAGAGTTCTCAACACAGTAAATATCCTAATCACATTTTCCTGAAAATATGGAACAACTCATTACATTTCATTAGAAGAGTGTAATTATTGATTATGGCGTCAGTAGGCTAAACAACAATCCCAGTCATGTAATCTGGGAGAGATTACAGAGAGACATTTCTGATGTGACTATACCTAAAAAAAAATACTCTCAGGTTGTTTATCAGCATGATATTGATTCACGATAATACAAGACATTATAATTATATTTTATAGATACTTGCACCCCAAATGTGAATAAGAAGAGCGGTTCAGGGCATCGAATTGACTGCAGGTGATTTTATGAAGAAGAAATAAAAACACATTTAGTGGCACTCTAAATATGCCTGAGTAGATATTAAGTACAACCTCTACTGTGATGGATGTCAAACTACTCAATAAAGCAAACACTCCGATTTGAAGTGATCACCAAATGTTCAAAATAGCAATAAACTGTAGTAGTGTGTTTCATCAGTATTACCTAGAGCTGCTATTAATTGAGAACTCATCTGTTAATAGAAAACCAGCTGCAGGAGTAGGACCAATAAAAACACCAGACTTTCGAGAAGTGCCTTGAGAGGAATACACTCATTGTAAGGATCAATATTCTGACTCCGAGCTCTTTAAATTACATGGCCAAATATATAAAAGTCAAAGATGACCCAAAACGTCACTGGATCGAATCCCCGAGCCGACAAGGTAGAAAAATCTGCCGCTCTGACACGGATGTCGATTACGGCAGCAAAAAATTAAGCAAAAAATACTGTATAAAAATTAAATAATTAAAATGCTGAGCTATATTGTATGTTAAAAAATTGGGAATGAGAATGCATAAGCAGCTAAAGAACCCCATACCTACTGTAAAATATGGTGTTAGATATTTTAGGTTATGGGCTGTTTTCCTTACACTGGTCCTGGGGCCCTTTTTAAGGTCAACAACATAATTAACTTTAGCTCTAAGCCTGGTTGGACATTTTAGCCAAAAACCTGCTGTCAGGAGGCTGAAACTTGGTCGCAATTAGATCTTCCAGCAAGACAATAACCCCAAGCACACATTTTTTTTTTATCCATAAAGATATTATTAATTGACTACAAAATCAGTTTCCGGACTTGAACCCCATTGAAAACCTGTGGTTTGAATTGAAGAGGGCAGTCCATAAGCCCAGACAAAATATATCAAGGATCTGGAAAGATTCTGTATGGAGGAATACGTTCTCCAATCTCATAATTTTTTTATCCTTGAAAGGTGAGGTATTGAAAGATATTGAAAACAAGGATGTCAATAATTTGACCCCTATGTTTTTGAGAGAAAACAAGTATTAGTTGCTAAACAACATCTATTATATGAGTATAAGTAAGATCATTTCCCCATAGAATACAGCACCAGTATTTGAATGATTTATTTGATACAGTCATTTTTGCTCATCTTTATCAAGGGTGTCAGTAATTTCGCACCCCTGTGTATAGTTAGGTGTGCGTTGAGGCCTCCCATCTGGAATGCAGTATCATTATGCGTCATTATAAAATCCCTATACTCGGGGTCCTACTCATTTGAATACCTCTTCAGACATAAATAGTAATAAGCTCAGTCATGTTCCCGGTAGACGGTATTCATATAACTGTTTGAGTGGCGTTGACTTGCACGCTCACTAAAACCATAAAAGGGTGTAAATCCCAGAAATCCTACTAATATGACCTACGATATCACTATAATGTGCTGATCGAGGTGGTCGTACAGTAATGTGTTAACAAGAGCACAGTACCGACATCACAGACTTGCTTAAGATAAAGCGGAGGTAGAATGCCTTGTAAAGGTACTTCCATTAAACCACAATCTGACTCCTTCACCTCAGCACGATACAACCTCCTGTCTCACACTGATTAGAATGGATGCCATAGTTTTACAGCCTAACACCTGCTCCAATTTTACGATTCATTAACAGCAGTCTGGGTTCTCTGGTCTCTATTCAAGACCTCTGCGCAAAGTCCAAGGTCTCCCGGAATTTCTAGCATTTCCTATTCAGTAGGACGGTTCTATAGGCTATAGAGTGCCCATGCTCCAATTCTTTCAAAGCACGCCAACCACTATTGTACTCCCTGACGGCACTGAGTTCTGAATGCAGCAATCTGAGGCACAGTCAACAACAGAAACAATAAACATCCCAGAAGGGTTAAGCATCTTTAATAAATGTTGTATGCTGTCAGAGCATCTTAAGAGCCTGCACATTAAAGGTATAAAAATACTTGATTGAGTGAGTTGGAGTCCTAAAACCCCAACCTGGCATACTTTATTTATCCCATTATACTTTACGGCCCATTACATCAGTATAGCCATTTGAAAGTGGCAGACATAGAGGTGCCCCTACACTGCCTGATGTGATATTACTGGGCCATATTCACAAGTATATAATGCCAACTACTGCGCTGATTAGCGACTGTGAAAAAGTAACAAATATTACTTTTAGGGTCCATTAAGACACTTCAACAATTACATGGTCTTTTATTCAAAGGATTACAAATACAAGTGAAACGGGTAACAACAACTTCATAGAATTCATATTTGATATTCAGGATCAGGCCTTACTAGTCCTTAAGTTATGGTGTCAGGTTTTGGGAAATTCCTTGATCCTGTGACACATACAGTAATGTAGCCCACACTAACAATCAAATGAATAAAACTCTCGATAATGAAACCTAACTATATACAACACAAAGGAATATAATAAAGCAATAGGGTGCAAAGATGAATGAGTCAGTTTATTGGTGCCATAATCCTGGTACCCTTATGCAAGCAATACAAGTGTGGCATGACTATGTGACTGGCTTATAGACCTGATTAAAGACAGGGGACTAAAACGGGAGATTCATGTGGCCGTCTGTCCAAATGCCATGTAGTGTGCAGTTATAAATTCACGACCTAAAATTCCAAGATTAGATCTAATTCCTTTGGTAAGAGTTGGAAACTTGGAACAATGAACCAATGAAAAGTGAAAAACGCTCCAGCCCGTTGGTCTGTGCCAGCTGGTTGAACATGGAGTAGCAGGAACTGGAACAATAATAGCTTATGAAAATGATGAAAAATGACAGGGGGGGGGGGGGGCAAAAATAGGGAAGGGCTGTAAAACATTTTTTTTCTTTTTTGCTTTGGGAGGGTTGTTTTTTTATTGGGCACAGGTGTCACACCCTGATCTGTTTCACCTGCCTTGTGATTGTCTCCAACCCCCACCAGGTGTCTCCCATTACCTCATGTGTATTTATACCTGCGTTTTCTGTTTGTCTGTTGCCAGTTCATCTTGTCCCATCAAGTCCTACCAGCGGCTTCCCTGTGCTCTAGTTTTTGCTTTTCCTAGTCTTCCCAGTTCTGACCTTTCTGCCTGTCCTGACCCCGCCTGCTGTTCTGTACCTGCCTGACTTGACCTACCTGTAACCTAAGCACATTTGAGATCACAGATCCCATATATTGGCTATAGTAGGCAATATCATAGAAGTCAACAGCTATATCCATTTACATCAATATCATCGCAGTCAACAGCTATATCCATTTACATTTAATTTAGCAGACACTCTTATAAAGAATGACTCATATCAATTTTCATACTTGTTTGTACTGGTCCCCCATGGCAATCGAACCCACAACCCTGGCATTGCAAATGCCATGCTCTACCAAATGAGCCACACAAGACCCACAGTCATATGGAAATGTTATGGTATTTGCTCCACTGGTTTTGTTGGTAGGCCACACTGATAGGCCTACATTATGTTCAAATAGCCACAATAGCCTATTGGCCACTGTCTGAAACTTTAACTTAAAGCGGATACAGCCTCAGTGTTCACACAATCTGGGCACAGACGTTTAATGTCTATTCCACATTGGTTCAACGTAATTTTATTTAAATGACGTGGACGTTGATTCAAACAGTGTGTGCCCAATGGGAAGTTATTGTGCGCTGGAAGTTTCACAGAATGGAAATTTATGCTCACAAGACCGGTTCTGAGTATACTACTCGCTAATGTCTCTAGATAACAAGGTAGAGGAAATTAGGGCAAGGGTTGCTTTCCAGAGAGACATCAGGGATTGTAACATACTATGTTTCATGGAAACATGGCTGTCTTGGGATATACTGTCGGAGTTGGTACAGCCACCGGGATTCTTTGTGCGTCGCGCCGACAGAAATAAACATATCTCCAGGAAGAAGGGCGGGGGTGTATGATTAACGGCTCATTATGTAATTGTAACAACATACAGGAATTCAAGTCCTTTTGTTCATCTGACCTAGAATTCCTCACAATCAAATACCGACCGTATTATCCCCCAAGAGAATTCTTGTCGGTTAATGTCACAGCCATGTATATCCCCCCTCAAGCCGATACCACGACGGCACTCAAGGAAATTCAATGGACTTTAAGAAAACTGGAAACCATATATCCTGAGGCTACATGTATTGTAGTTGGGGATTTTAACAATGAAAATTTGAGAACAAGGCTACCTACATTCTATCAGCATATTAATTGAAGCACGCGTGCTGGCAAAACTCTGGATCACTGCTACTCTAACTTCCACGATGCATGCAAGGCCCTCCCCCACCCTCCCTTCGGCAAATCTGACCACAACATTTTGCTCCTGCCTTCCTGTAGGCAGAAACTCAAACAGGATGTACCCGTGACAAGGACTATTCAACGCTGGTCTGACCAATCGGAATCCACGCTTCAAGATTGTCTGATCACTGGGACATGTTCCAGGTAGCCTTAGAGAATAATATTGCTTTATACGCTGATTCGGTGAGTGAGTTTATAAGAAAGTGCATAGGAGATGTTGTATCCACTGTGACCATTAAAACCTACCCTAACCAGAAACCATGGATAGATGGCGGCATTTGCGCAAAACTGTGGGCTCTGCTTCTCCGTGGCCGACGTGAGTAAGACATTTAAAACTTAATTGGGATAGGGGGCAGCATTTTCACTTTTGGATGAAAAGCGTGCACAGAGTAAACTGCCTGCTACTCAGTCCCACATGCTAATATATGCATATTATTAGAAGTATTGGATAGAAAACACTCGGCAGTTTCTAAAACTGTTTGAATGATATCTGTGAATATAACAGAACTCATATGGCAGGCAAAAACCTGAGAAAAAATCCAACCAGGAAGTGGGAAATCTGAGGTTGGTCATTTTTCAACTCAGCCCCTATTGAAGACATAGTGGGATATTGGCCATGTTGCACTTCCTAAGACTTCCAATAGATGTCAACAGTCGTTAGAACGTTGTTTCGGGCTTCTACTGTGAAGGGGGGCTGAATGAGAGGGGAATGAGTCAGAGGTCTGGCAGAGAGCCACGGGCTCGTGACGCAGTCATGTGAGAGCGACCTGCGTTCCATTGCTTTTCTACAGACAAAGGAATTGTCCAGTTGGAACATTATTGAAGATTTATGATAAAAACATCCTAAAGATTGATTCTATACTACATTTGACATGTTTCTACGGACTGTAACGGAACTTTTTGGACTTTTCGTACAACCTTTCCGGTGGACTTGCCCAAGCCTTGTGAGTTTCGATTTGTTTACTAAACGCGCTAACAAAAGGAGGTGTTTGGACATAAATGATTAACTTTATCGAACAAATCAAACATTTATTGTGGAACTGGGATTCCTGGGAGTGCATCCTGATGAAGATCATCAAAGGTAAGTGAATGTTTATAATGCTATTTCTGACTAATGTTGACTACATAACATGGCGGATATTTCTTTGGCTGGTTTGGGCTCTGAACGCCGTACTCAGATTATTGTATGGTATGCTTTTTCTGTAAAGTTATTTTTAAATCTGACACAGCGGTTGCATTAAGGAGAAGTTTATCTAAAGTTCCATGAATAATAGTTGTATCTATTATCAATGTTTATTATGAGTATTTCTGTAAATTGATGTGGCTCACTGCATGTTTTGGAATTACTGAACATAACACGTCAATATAAAATGAGATTTTTGGATATAAATATGAACTTTACCGAACAAAACATACATGTATTGTGTAACATGAAGTCCTATGAGTGTCATCTGATGAAGATCATCAAAGGTTAGTGATACATTTTATCTCTATTTGTGCTTTTTGTGACTCCTCTCTTTGGCTGGAAAAATGGCTGTGTTTTTCTGTGACTTGGTGGTGACCTAAGAATCGTTTGTGGAGCTTTCGCTGTAAAGCCTTTTTGAAATCAGACACTGTGGCTGGATTAACGAGAACTGTATCTTTAAAATGGTGCCTAATACTTGTATGTTTGAGAAATTTGATTTATGAGATTTCTGTTGTTTGAATTTGGCTCCCTGCAATTTCACTGGCTGTTGGCGGAACCCCGTTCCCAGACAGGTTAAACATGTTAACCCTCACAAGGCTGCCGACCCAGATGGTAGTCTCCTTCACTCATGCTGCCAAACATACCCTCGTAAAACTGACTATCCTGCCAATCCTTGACTTCGGCGATGTCATTTACAAATTAGCCTCCAACACTCTACTCAGCAAATTGGATGCATTCTATCACAGTGCTATCTGTTTTGTCACCAAAGCCCCATATACTACCCACCATTGTGACCTGTATGCTCTCATTGGCTGGTCCTCACTACATATTCATCACCAAACCCACTGGCTACAGGTCATTTATAAGCCTTTGCTAGGTAAAGCTCCGCCTTAGCTCACTGGTCACCATAGCAACACCCACCCGTAGCACGCGCTCCAGCAGGTATATTTCACTGGTCATCCCTAAAGCCATAACTTCTTTGGCCACCTTTCCTTCCAGTTCTCTGCTGCCAGTGACTGGAACTAATTGCAAAAATCACTAAAGTTGGAGACTTATATCTCCCTCACTAACTTCAAGCATCGGCTGTCAGAGCAGCTTACCGATCGCTGCAGCTGTACACAGCCCATCTGTAAATAGCCCATCCAAACAACTACCTACCTCATCCTCATATTTGCGTTTGTTTTTTTCTGCTCTTTTGCACACCAGTATTTCTACTTGCACATCCTCATCTT
Organism: Oncorhynchus clarkii lewisi; assembly: GCF_045791955.1. Classification (NCBI taxonomy): domain Eukaryota; kingdom Metazoa; phylum Chordata; class Actinopteri; order Salmoniformes; family Salmonidae; genus Oncorhynchus; species Oncorhynchus clarkii. Next base: position 3,887,501 of record NC_092160.1, on the reverse strand, counting down.
CACATCTATCACTCCAGTGTTAATTGCTAAATTGTAATTATTTTGACAACTATGGCCTATTAATTGCCTTACCTCCTTAATTCATTTGCATACACTGTATACCAATTTTCTATTGTGTAATTGACTGTACGTTTTTTTGTGTAAAATGTGTAACTCTGTGTTGTTGTTTTTGTTTCACTGCTTTGCTTTATCTTGGCCAGATCGCAGTTGTAAATGAGAACATGTTCTCGACTGGCCTACCTGGTTAAATAAAGGTGAAATACATCTATTATTATTTTATTTTTTAATCCCTAGCCGCGTCCTCATCGCATGCACAGACCAGCTGGCTGGTGTGTTTATGACCATAGTCAATCTCTCCCTATCCCAGTCTGCTGTCCCCACATGCTTCAAGATGGCCACCATTGTTTGTGTACCCAAGAAGGCAAATGTCGCTCCATAGCACTCACTTCTGTCATCATGAAGTGTTTTCAGTGACTAGACAAGGATCATATCACCTCCACCTTACCTGTCACCCTAGACCCACTTCTATTTGCGTACCGCCCCAATAGGTCCACAGATGATGCCATCACCATCATACTGCACACTGCCCTATCCCATCTGGACAAGAGGAATACCTATGTAAGAATGTTGTTCATTGACTAAAGCTCAGCATTCAACACCATAGTACCATCCAAGCTCATCATTAAGCTTGAGGCCCTGGGTCTCGACCCCGCCTTGTGCAATAGGGTCCTGGACTTCCTGACGGGCCGCCCCCAGGTGGTGAAGGTAGAAAACAACATCTCCACTTCGCTGATCCTCAACATTGGGGCCCCACAAGGGTGCGTGCTCAGTCCCCTCCTGCACTCCCTATTCACCCATGACTGCGTGGCCATGCATGCCTCCAACTCAATCATCAAGTTTGCACAACGACGAGACAGCCTATAGGGAGGAGGTGAGGGCACTCAGAGTGTGGTGTCAGGAAAACAACCTCTCACTCAACGTCAACAAAACAAAGGAGATGATAGTGGACTTCAGGAAACAGCAGAGGAAGCACCCCCCTATCCACATCGATGGGGCATCAGTGGAGAAGGTGGAAAGTTTTAAGTTCCTCGGCATACACATCACGGACAAATTGTCCACCCACACAGACAGTGTGGTGAGGAAGGCGTAACAGCACCTATTCAACCTCAGGAGGCTGAAGAAATTGAGCTTGTCACCTAAAACCCTCACTTCAATAATGCCACTTTAATAATGTTTACATAATTTGCATTACTCATCTCATATAGATACATATACTGTATTTTATACCATCTATTGCATCTTGCCTATGCTGCTCAGTCATTGCTCATCCTTATATTTATATGTATATATTCTTATTCCATTCCTTTACTTAGATTTGTGTGTATTATGTCGTTTTTGTGGAATTGTTAGATTAATTGTTAGATTTTGCTGCACTGTCGGAACTAGAAGCACAAGCATTTCACAATAACATCTGCTAACCATGTGTATGTGACCAATAACATTTGATTTGATTTGAATTGAATTTGGTCAGCGCCAAAAATGTTTAAGGGAACATTGGTCAGGAGCTGGCATGACAGCTCTGTATTGATGTTACAATGATCACTTTGAAAATACTCATCACAATATTAACCCATTTACATCCTTGTACTATATTTAGTACAATATCAAAATGCGCCACAGAACAAATTCTGTTTGGCATAAATGCACGACATGTTGTTTCAATATAGTTAGTACAAGTGTCTAGACAGGCCATATTGAAATAGTAATATTGTCTATCATACTTCCAGTGTCAATCAATGTTGGGATTTTGAGAAAATGTAAAAAAAAATGTAAAAGACTTCAGCAAGCGTATTTTGAAATACAATTCAGAAGTATTGTTCAGAAGTATAGTTAGACCTGTTTTAATGATCAGATGTTAATAATTTGTGGTATATAGATTGTCCGGAACAATCTACGTATACTGTATATAAAAACAATAGCTAAAGAAATCCACACAAACTCACTTTCACACACACACACACCGCTAGATTTAATGCTTTGCATAGTATAGCTCTCCCCATCCCCATCATGTGAGATATTGATCACCTCCAGCTCATCGTTTCAGCCAATCAGACTGTCCCTATGCACCCCACATTGCCCATGCACTGATCATGCATAATGTTATAGGTTAGATGCTCTTAGCTAGCCCAGCACTGGCCAGTGGGATCCGTTGCATACTCTCTCAAGCGCATACGTAATAACCGGGCCTAAACTGTATTTTTCCCAGTGTCAGAGCGTGGGTGGACATACGTGCATGGGATGTGTGATTACAAATTCCTGTGTGTGTTAACTCTTTGGCTGCTTTAACCAGTAGAATACGTAGAGCTCTTTTTCAAAATAAGAGACTGGAAACTGAGTCATTGTACAGTGTTTTCTCTCTTTCTCAGATATTAAACATGTTCACATCTTTTAATAATTGTCTCGACCAATATATATAAAAACAATATCTAAAGAAATCCACACACACTCACACATACTCCTAGAGGATACTATACAGCGTAAGCAAAGGCTTTGTTCATGTCACAATTTATGCATTCAAAAGGGGATTCAATTCATTATCTGAACTACCCACACTTAATCACACATACCACAGCAAAAGGTAAACAAATAACAATTCTACAGTTCCTACAAACTTAACATTCAATCAAAGAAACCAGTCAGGACATCAGACTAAACAAGATTAGCTTCAAAGACATGTATTTGTAAATAAATTCAGAACGGTTGTGCTTTCCCACCAGGTGTTGCTTGTGTGTTTGTGTGTGTGTATCTGTGTGTGTGTGTAAACATGTGTGTTTGTGAGAGAGAGAGAGAGAGAGAGAGAGAGAGAGAGAGAGAGAGAGAAAGAGATAGAGAGATAGAGAGATAGAGAAAGAGGAAGAGGGAGGATGCTGTATCATGCCTCTCCATTGACTTGTACTGGATTTGCTTCTGCTATATAATATACTCTATGAGTGTGTGTGAGAGAGAGAGTATGGGTATTTCTTTAGATATTGTTCATACACTGACTGTACAAAACATTAGGAACACCTTCTTAATATTAAGTTGCACCCCCTGTTGCCCTCAGAACAGCCTCAACTTGTTGGTCATGAACTCTACAAGGTGTTGAAAGCGTTCTAAAGTGATGCTGGCCCATGTTGACCCCAACGCTTCCCACGTTTATGTCAAGTTGGCTGGATGTCCTTTGGGTGGTGGACCATTCTTAAAACACACAGGAAACTGTTGAGTGTGAAAAACCCAGCAAGTGTTGCAGTTCTTGACACACTCAAACCCGGTGCACTTGACACCTACTGCCATATCCCATTAAACGGCACATACATATTTTGTCTTGCCCGTTCACCCTTACACATACACAGTCCATGTCTCCATTGTCTCAAGGCTTAGAAATCCTTCTTTAACATGTCCCCTCCCCTTCATCTACACTGACTGAAGTGGATTTAACAGGTTACATCAATAAGGGATCACAGCTTTCACCTGGATTCACCTGGTCAGTCTATGTCATGGAAAGAGCAGGTTTTCTTAATGTTTTGTACACTCAGTATATATACTGTTTATACACAGTACCAGTCAAATGTTTGGGCACACCTACTCATTAAATATTTTTTCTTTATTAGGTTCTATTTTCAACATTGTGGAATAATAGTGAAAATATCAAAACGATGGAATAGCACATATGGAACCATGTAGTAACTAAAAAAGTGTTAAACTAAACAAAATATCTTTTACATTTTAGATTTGTCAAAGTAGCCGCCTTTTTCCTTGATGACAGCTTTGCCCACTCTTGCACACCTGTTAATTGAAATGCATTCCAGGTGACGACCTCACGAAGCCAGTTGTGAGAATTCCAAGAGGGTGCAAAGCTATGAAATAGATTTTGATTTGTTTCACAAAAACTCACATTGTAGAAAAACGCTTTGACCGATTGTAAAACCTTCTTCAGATGTGTCCATCAGCAAAGCTCAGAGAACAAGGGCACCAAAGGAAATGATTAATTTCCGTTATGGACATAAATGGGTTAAAAATGATACTAATAGAGAGAAATAGTAATGGCATCTTTGTGTAGGCACTAACTTCGCCATGGTTCGTTGGACAGAGACTATGGAGACAATGAATGCCGTTTTTGGGGGGATAATAAGGCATGTGCTAAACAGGCTTAGGAGATCTTATACGTTTTGTTCTATGAGATAATCTTCCTCAGCTAACGTCGCTTTTTGTGATTTGCTATGAATTTATGTAATATAAAAAAACACAAAGCACATAAAGACTTCATAATTCATAAAGGTGATGTTAACTGACTGCTATTATCTCATAGAACAAAATGTGTAAGATCTCCTAAGCCTGTGTTAACCTCGGACGTTATTTCCAGCATTTATCTCATAAACCCCATTCCATCCCCATTCATTTTCCCTATGGAGATGGCTGAACGAACCAGAGGTAACTCACTTCCCTTTATGACTACAAGCTGGCGAGCTCTATACATTCACATAGTTTTATGTCACGCAGCATCCAGCTGAGTTAATTATGAATGTTTCTTTCCTGTTTTTTTTTTTCTCCCTCACGAAACACTAACATTAGAGGTATTTCTGAAGGAACTCACCAAAAATAAAGCTCATTAATGCTTTATTTTAACTCTGCACACTAAACAATAGCTTTTCACCAGACACATCTATCAACATCATATCTGAAGATTACATTTTACGATAGTTAAATAAATAACTGCAAATAACTCACCCCCACGAAACTCTTTATAGGAGTTGACATTGGTCATGTGTCATCCTGAATAAGACTAGATTGAATTTTCTCTCAACATAAAGTCCCATAAACCTTTGTAAAGTAGGCTACAGTGCATATTTGTGATATTACTCAATGCAACACACTGGAGAATGAAATTGAGTTGAACAGTCCAGGGAGGACATAGCTATGTGTATTTCCAGAGGTCATGGCGTTGAGGACAGAGTGGCAGGCTTCTCATCCTGAGGTAATAAAGTGCTTCTCTACCACTGCCAGTATAAACTACCATGGTTTCGCACTTGCAGTGCATTAAGGGTAAACACAGCTCACAGTTTGCTGTCTGGGTTTCATGGACTCGTGTCTAAGTGTTAGGCCCGGAGCTTTTTTAGAATTTGTAAGGCCAAGGAATTCTTACATGAAATGCTTACTTACGTCATCCATCGTAAGTAAGCATTTCCCGGTAAATGACACACCTGTTGTTTTCGGTGCATGTGACAAATAACATTTGACTTGATTTGATGAACTGCCTTCACTGAGTGTAGGCCTTTTATGCATTGCACTTCTAAAAAATAGGCTCCTGTAAAGTTTCTTGTATGTGAAAGGCAGGTTCTCAATAAGCAAGATATAGCATAAGGCTACCGTTGATATGGCGTTATAGGGACTGAAAAAAATAATTTGCCTATGTTTGGAGAAACGGGCCTTTTGTAACCAGACAAGAGGCACTCTTTGGAAATGTAGATGGTTACAAGCCGAATGGAGTATGCACTGCAGGTAGGCATATGTGAATTGTGAATAATGCAAAAGCATGTCGGCAAAAGACACAAGTAGACCATTTAGAAACCTTCTGGCCAGGATAAGAGAGACACCAGACGCATTGCTGTTGAACCAGCTTTTCGTTACAGTAGGGTCGAGTTAGTCTAATAACGACTGTTTTTTAAATCAAATGAAATGGAAAACAAGCTATTGTTAAGGGGAAATAACTTAAATGTTTCTAAAATAGTGTCACCAGATTATCTCATGTCTCATTTCGTGATGGGCATACGGCCTACAAGGAGGGTTTTTACACACGTCCAAAATTATAACACGAGCTGGATAAAATAACATAGTCTAATAGCCTACATAGATCAAATGGGGATGTCCACTCACTGTTTTGCTGTTGCCAAACTTGATCTTTAAATAAAGCTTTGGTGATTAAGAATGATTTCAAAGTGGTCACACGAGCCGAATCCTTCATCTATCGTCTTGACTACTTGGCGAATGCATTGGACATGTTTCAAAGTTTCTTTTAAAATGACTACATTTCTATTAGCAACTGTCTGGTGTATAACAATATACAATGTACTCAGATACAACTTTTCTTTAAAGGATTGACAATACTATTAAATTGCTGATGTTCGACAGTGAATAAATAATTGTTTATTGTAGAGCAACTTTTTTCATCTCAAATAATCTGTGCCTGGGGAACATTAATGAAAACAAACTACATAAGAGCCATTTGTTTGGGAGAATACATCACTGAGGCTAAGTTTATGTTGCCTTTCCTTTTTTTAACTAGGCAAGTCAGTTTAGAACAAATTCTTATTTTCAATGACGGCCTAGGAACGGTGGGTTAACTGCCTTGTTCAGGAGCAGGACAATTTTTTTTTTTTACCTTGTCAGCTCGGGGATTTGATCTTGCAACCTTTCGGTCACTAGTCCAACGCTCTAACCACTAGGCTACCTGGCACCCCATACCTGACGTCATCCATCCAATATAAGAGCAGGTGCTGTAGCAACAAAGACGATTAATAAAGGCAATGATGTGTATAATGAAAATCAGACAAGGCTCTCCTTAAAATGCTCCTATCCCCGTGGCAAAAGTATTTAGAACTAGTTTTAGTTCTCCCATTGGCACGTGTCTCTCGTTTAAGAATTTTACCAAATTACATTTTCATTTCAGATGGCGGACAAATCGATCTGCCGTATAACATGCGGAACGCTTTAACATTCCAGAGGAACCTATAAACTGGAGATTTGTTCAGTCAAGTCTAGCTCAGACAGAGAACAATCCCTCTCAAGAGGGGAGAGAGAGTCACCCAAGCTTATGCAGGGCCAGGCTCTGGGGAATACATGCGGAAGCACAAGTACTTGGTTCTTGAGTTTGTTTTCTATCTACTGGTTGTCTGAGGCAGACCACAGCACGACTTTCTGCGTATTTGCCCTGTTCGTTTCATCTCTTCCAGTCGGTCCAAGGAGCTGATTACCACTGCGGTCTTCTCCTCTCTCACTTCTGGAAGTTATTGGGCCAGCAGACTAAAAGTTTAGGTTCCCAAATGTTTCTGTGGTATAAACAATCCCTAGTGAGTTTTTAACAGGGATTTTTGTTTCACTGACTAAATTCCGGAGTTCATTACACTGACGTATTCAAATCCACCCCAAGAGCACTTACCCCTCCATAGAGAAATCAATATCATAATCAGTTTTTTACATGTTTGTTGTCATTGATTTCCATTAGTCACACGATGCAAAAATAAACACTCCTGTTTCTCTTGGACTAAACTCTAGGGGATAGATAAACAGTCTAGCCGCTACCAAATATGTCCACCATTCCAATCCCAAATGTTAAAAAAAACTAAACATTATTTTCCGGAGATCTGAAAAAAGTGTGGAGCAAGTTCTTAGAAAACAAAGTACCAAGAAAACAAAGCATTATTTTCCTCATCACACTCTATTCTGTGGCTACTATAATTCAAATGTCAACTGACACCTGCTCACTCAAGTTTCTATGATGGTTACAGTTTTTTACAATCACTTTGGTGCAATTTTCACAAGTATGTGGTACATTTTCACAACTCGCAGCACAAATATCTTAACAGATCCTCAAAATGGCTCATGTTTCAAAACTCCAAGCAATTAATTGACTGAGTACAACGAACAATTCACAAAGTCACTTGTTAACTGTACCAAATCTCTCTTTCAATTTCGATACTTATTCAATCTTTCCTGTGGTAGTCCTCATGAGAGCCAGTTTCATCATAGCGCTTGATGATTCTTGCGACTGCACTTGAAGAAACTTTCAAAGTTCTTGAAATGTTCCGGATTGACTGACCTTCATGTCTTAAAGTAATGATGGACTGTCATTTCTCTCTGCTTATTTGAGCTGTTCTTGCCATAATATGGACTTGGTCTTTTACCAAATAGGGCTATCTTCTGTATACCACCCCTACTTTGTCACAACAAAACAGATTGGCTCAAATGCATTAAAAAGGAAAGAAAATCCACAAATTAACTTTTAACAAGGCACAGCTGTTAACTGAAATGCATTCCAGGTGACTACCTCATGAAGCTGGTTGAGAGAATGCCAAGAGTGTGCAAAGCTGTCATCAAGGCAAAGGGCGACTACTTTGAAGAATCCCATCTGTTGGGGACTGTTGGGATTGGGATTTTAATGATGCCAGAACACTGGTGAAACAGAAATGCAAGCGAGAGGATTGCAAGTGGAGATGTTTTAGTGAAGATATGTTACTGTGACCTTAGACATAGTGAGGTGCGGTTCCAGCACCTTTGTGGTGGCACAAGTAGCATCACCCATGTGGGTGTTACACATGGACGTAACTACATATCAGGACACCTAGGTCCGGACCTTTTTCAAATTTGTATAATGTACAGTATATTGTACACAGTAAAGAAAATCAATTGCGGGTCAACATTTAAATATTGTTCCCAGCATTGATCAAAGCTCAGAATGCTTATATTTTTGATCTGACTGAATTCTATTTACATCTGCCTCTCTGCGAACGAGTGGAATCATTTACAGTGGTTTGCTATGTTATGTCCGCCTGCATCCCACGGATTTGCCTCCCATATTTCCCATTTTAGCAGCACATTCAGCACTCTGTCAAACAACTAATTCTCGTGGCACAAGCAGAGGGCGACGTGAAACGAACTACCCCAGCTCGCAGTCAGCTCTATAGGCAACTAGTCTAGAGATGCTGCCGCTCACAGCGTGTTTGTGAGATGCCGTACAAAAGGCAATTTTAAAACCATTCTGCAACTCCTGCCTTGTCTACAGACATCCCCCCCAAACAAACAAAAACTGACTCTCGGAGAATGAGTGCACAACTGGTAAATAGTCACTTATGTCAGTAAGGTGCCGACAGAGACTTAAATTGCTGTAACATTGAAGGGCTCTGGCTAGTGTGACTTAGCCAGCTAGAGGGATGAAGTAAGAAGCTAAAGTTAAACAGAGCCTACCTAAGCAGGAGCAAATATTACGCTACTAAAATCTCATAATATCTTTGCTTTACAGAGAGTAGGCTACTGAGACATACAGTGATGTAGCACTCAGTAGGGAGGCCGAGACAGGCTGCAATGCATGCAGGAGGAAGCAAAAGAGACAGAGAGAGAGTGTTGCATCAGCATGAATGAATAGGGAGACAGACGCAGGAATTCGTAATCGTTTTTTTTATTGTACCCAAATTACGGCGTGCCGTGTAAAGGCACGGGGACAACAAACGCTGAACAAAACGCACGGGGTTGAAACCCAAACAAAAGAGTGAGGAGTACCTCAAATAAATAACACACGCACGCAATGATTAACACAAGGGACGAGACCCGTAATCATCTACGCAAGGGCACGAAAGCCCAAAACACACAGCACAGGTACTCACACGCACAAACGGACATTGTAACAATAATCGACACCCAGTGGAAACCAAAGGGCACGTACAGTATATACAAATACTAATCATTGGGAATAGGGGACAGGTGTGCGTGATGAAAGTTCCGGCGGGATCCGTGACAGAGAGTGAGAAAGCCAGCGGAGAGAGAGGTTAGTACAGTGGTTCCCAAACTTGGGGTCACAGTCCCCATTTGTGATCCCCTTAGAAAATCTGTACTAATCTCATCTAACAAGTTAGGAACTTTCAATACGAACATATCCACATGGCCTATCTTCCCTATAGGTCTACATTAAAATGCAATCAAAATGCAAACAATGCAGTTCTAAAAATGTAATCTGTTTTTTTTTATTGCTGTTGCTACATGTCAGTGTGAATATGTTTTCATATTTCCTCCTTTTCAGAGGTATAACATAGCAATTGTATAGCTAATAGGCTATGTGTTTTTTGTCAATTGACTGAGGTGAATGAACCTACAGCAGCCAAGGTGATAATGGCTGGGGTTGTTTTTGCTTGTTTTTGCTGTTCACCAATAGCAAATAACCCTTCCGGACCTCACTAAAACTCAAACCACAGCGACGGCCCTGGTGCTACACGGTGTTTGTTGAGAGGAGTGGCTAGCCAGCTAACCATCAACAAAGCCAAAGAAAGGAGGACGTGAGGGGATAGCGAGATGAGATTCAGAGGCTGCGGACCTGACTGTCTCTCTGACTCTGACTGACCAGCTCCCTCGGAGATCAGCAATGCTTCCTCCGCTCTCAAGACCATTTCATCTGTTTCTACTCCCATATATTATTCAGCTCCCATCCTAACTGACTTGCTGATTTCATTTGAAATAGTTTTTGTTCAAATGACTTGTATGTGCAGTATGCTGAAATTCAGCTTTTGGCTGCCAAGTACTTGTACTTTTTACTCCATACATTTTCTTTGACACCCAAAGGTACTCGTTACCTTTTAAATGCTTAACAGGACAGGAAAATGGTCCAATTCACGCACTTATCAACAGAACATCCCTGGTCATCCCTACTGCCTCTGATTTGGCGGACTCACTAAACACACATGCTTTGTTTGTAAATGATGTCTGAATGTTGGAGTGTGCCTCTGGATATCCGTAAATTTAAAAAATAAGAAAAGGTTGCTGTCTGGTTTGCTTAATATAAAGAATTTGAAATGATTTACACTTTTACTTTTTATACTTAAGTAGATTTGAGTAATTACATTTACTTTTGATACTTAAGTATATTTTAAACAAAACACTTTTAGACTTTTACTCAAGAAGAATTTTACTGGGTGACTTTTACTTTTACTTGAGTCATTTTCTATTAAGGGATCTTTACTTTAACTCAAGTATGACAATTGGGTACTTTTTCCACCACTGCTCACAACCTGCCATTGGATACAAATTATAAAACAATTGTGCATAGTCAAAAACTGTATAGAAAATCATATTTAGCATCTATTATTCTTTCTATTCAGCACTTAAAAAATACACTTTAAATGTGTATCTTTTACTGTTTGCTATTGGATTAAAAGGTAGTTAAAATGACTAAACGCAGAGCCTATCATTATCTGATGTATTGGGGCCTAAACAAAATGTGCTCATGGTACAGTATTTAATAAATAAATATTATTTTGCATGAATGACTCAGAGGTGGAGGGTGTGTGAACCCCCAATGAATGCGCAATCAAAGTTTCTGAACATAAGTGTCACACCCTGATCTGTTTCACGTGTCTTTGTGCTTGTCCCCATCCCCCTCCAAGTGTTGCCCATCTTCCCCATTATCCCCACTGTATTTATACTTGTGTTCTCTGTTTGTCAGTTGCCAGTTCGTTTTGTTTGTCAAGCCTACCAGCGGTTTTCCCCTTGCTCCTTTCTGTTTCTAGTTCCTGTTTTCTAGTTTTGACCATTCTGCCCTGGCCCTGAGCCTGTTTTCCCACTACGGGTTGTGGGTAGTTGTTTTCTGTGTCTGTATTTTCACCATACAGAACTGTTTCGATTTTCATTTCTTTCCTGCACTTTGTTATTTTGTATTTTCTCGTGTTCTGATTTAATAAAGTTAACATGGACACATACCACGCTGCATTTTGCTCCGATCCATCCTACTCCTCCTCAGAAGAGGAGGAAAACCGTTACAACCGTTCTGTACCTTTTGGACTCTGATTTGGATTATACTGACCTCTGCCTGTCCTTGACCTTTCGTTTTGCCTGCCCCCTGTTCTAGTAATAAACTTTTGTTACTTCGACACTGTCTGCAGCTTGGTCTTCCCTAAAATGTGATAATAAGATAAGGGGCATTAAAAGTGTTATCAGTTTAGAGTTTTGAAAATATACCACTTACATCTGAAAAATTTGCCAAAGTGATAGAAAAAACCTGGAATTGACACAATGATATTCATGTGTGACAAGCCTTACTTAGCGGTGTCATACAGGACAGGATATTGTATGTCGACAAGGGCCCGAATTCATTATTTTATTTCAGGAAAATTATTTCCAACATTTACAGCAGAACTGGACTTTCTAGAATAGAATTTCATATTATTATTTATGTAAATATTATGTTGATTCAGTGTGTGTGTGTTTGTGTAAACATCCCAGCTAGCAATCAGGAACCGGCCCAGAAGTGGCCCTCTTCCGGGGGGCCGGAACTGATTGAATCGGCCCGAAATCGAGTGTCGGACTCGGCCCGGAAACAAAATGAATGACTGCCCAGAATCGGCCCAAGTACATCGGGCCGTTTCTTTCTACCGGAATTCAGCCTACTTTGCAGGCATCTTACCAGAACCCCCCCAGAAGCGGCCCGATGCAAATTTAAATACATGTATACAAAATTACCCGATTTAGTAATTTTAAATATTACTATTATACATTTTATGCATTCAAATTATGTTGTAGTCATCTGTCAGAGAGTAGCCCAATCGGCCCGGGAACCAAGTAATACATTTGGGCCAGATAACTCACACCGGAATCGTCCTTAACCTCAAGGTAATACTTTGGGCCAGATAATTCTCACCGGAATCGTCCTTAACCTCAAGGTAATACTTTGGGCCAGATCATTCTCACCGGAATCAGCCCGAGCTCAATCCCCGCATAAGTAATACAGGCTAAGGCGGCCCAGACTCCACATAACGTCACTCGACTCTCAGTCGAGTGCCTCGACTCTCAGCTGGGATCATCCCAGATCCACTGTGCTAGCTGGGATCTTTTAAAACGTGATATTCGTAATACGGACAGTACCTGAGGTGAATGACAATGCTTGCTTGTCTGAGTTTAAAAAAAATCCTTGCCAAAAAATACAGAAACCGAAAACATTTTTCTCTCCAAACAGAAAAGCACTCAGGACTAACACAACACTGATATAATGTCGTAAAAAAATGATTGTCTATTTATTTCTCAGTGCCTGACAAAAACGGTTACGCTACAGGGATGGACATGATATAACTTCATCAATTACTAAAAACAACAAAATGGACCGTTACAGAGTGTCAGTGAAGAACGACTTTCCTAAAAGCTTTAATTGGGTCTTTCTCTTTCTGACACTCTCTTCTCTAATAAATGAGCCATAACTCATTTATAATTTGAAAGCTGTTTTCACAAGCTTTATGGACTGTGTAAAATCTTTATAAAAAACGTTTTGTTTTGTTTTTCAGTTCTCTTATAATCAATGTTCCAGTGACACAGTGGCGAGTGGCTCCAGAGTGGCGAGTGGCGCAGCGGTCTAAGGTACTGCGTCTCAGTGCTAGAGGCGTCACTACAGACAATGGTCCAATCCCGGGCTGTATCACAACCAGCCGTGATCGGGAGTCCCATAGGGCGGCGCACAATTGGCCCAGCGTCGTCTGGGTTAGGGGAGGGTTTGGCCGGGTTAGGCCGCCTTTGTAAATCTTTTTTTTTTTCTTAACTGACTTGCCTAGTTAAATAAAGGTTTACAAAAAAATCTATAAACACAGTCATTGCAGGCTCAATTCAGTAATTATAAGCAATATTAGGAACATAAAGTAAACGATTCACACCAGCACCTTGACCACGCAAAGCACTAGCTCTCTACTGAGGTCTGATCAATAGGAGAAATGGTGATAAACTGCAGAGACATGGAAATCTCTCATTGTTCTCTTGCCGTTCATTTCTGGAGTCAGTGCACACTGTCTATAATTACCAACTGGGATGAAAAAAAGTTTTATATGCCACTTTCACGTTCCACTCTTTTCACCAATACCATTATTTAGGTTCTAGATGCAATTGTGGAAAGAATGGTCATTCAGAGAGTCATGACAATGCATTCTTATGACAAACTGTGTATGAGGACAGCAATCGCATACTGCACTTCCTCATTACATCCATGTACTAAAGTGGACATGTAGTAAGTCATCTACCTATCAAAAAATACATGTGATAAAGTTTGATTCTGTATGTTTCCACTGAGACCTGTAATTGAACAGAGAGGTATTCCCCTCTGTTTAACTGATGGGACGGTGTGAGTCTGTGCCGTGCTGGGCCGTGAGACAGATAAAGGGCTTCGGAGTATATTGGACTTCTGAGGGAAGGGCGTAAAGTGAACATAGGAATGGAAACTGTCCGAGAGTTTGTTTTCACATCTAACCTTTAGCTCTTGGGTTTGCTCAGCTCCACAGAGTTCTAATGCGATGTGAAAGTGGAGTCTATTGATCCTCCAACAAGGCCCTCTCCCATGCCATGCCATTCATCAGCACACATCCTCTATCTAGTATCTACCACACACCAAACCTGGCATTGTTGCGTAAGCTCACTTTGACCAGCCAGGCAGGCAGCTCACATTGGAACAGAGATGAACACACTTCTAGTCGTCACAGCTAATCATCAGAACACACTTGCTTTGCCTTTCCTTAACTCCTGGCTCTCTGCTGTTTACACCTCTTATCTCTGTCTTGCTGGGAGAATCAGCGAATGGGAAATCACCACATATCATTTCTAACACCAGCTTCATCAGAGACCAAGGATTGGAACCAAAATATATTTTTTTCTGAACAGAACCATCATTTTTTTTTTTTTTTCATAATAAACTTTTGAAAGACAAACACACACACACACTGTGCTGCCAGTACCTATGGACAGACAAGTTTAGAGCGCGAGATGCGGGTTGGGAGAGTGCGAGAAAGGGTGGAGGAGGAGGCTTGGAATGAAGTGCTGGGCATCTTGTTATGAAATGCATTATCTGAATTAGGCCCACAGAATTTTACCTACAGAGGAGCGGCTTCTATGGAGGAACTTTGAATGACTTTTAACGTCCGAGAGTTGGACCAGAGCTATTGTTAACTAGCTTGTGTGTGCAGAGCAGCACTAGAATTAAAAACACGTCTCACCTTTTTGCAGTTAATAAATGTGAAATGGGATAGCTATACTATCCTTAGCTAGCACTGAACAAGTTCATCCATTCTTCTCTAATTAAAAAATTATCTCTCTAATTTCTGAATCATGCTTTTAATGTTGTCAGTAGGCTACAGTTAGTGGTGTAAAGTACTGAAGTAAAAATACTTATGTCATTTTTGGGGGTATCTGTACTTTACTTTACTATTTATATTTTTGTGAACTTTTACTTTTACTTCACTACATTCCTGAAGAAAATGTACTTTTTACATCACACATTTTCCCTGACACCCAAAAGTACTCATTACATTTTGACACAAATGGTCCAATTCACACACTTATCAAGAGAACATCCCTGGTCATTCCTACTGCCTAGCGGACTAACTAAACACAAATGCTTCATTTGTAAATTATGTCTGAGTGTTGATGATGTTGTCTGGTATGCTTAATATAAGGAATTTTAAATGGTTGATAATTTTCTGTTTACTTTTGATACTTAAGTACATTTGAGCAATTCCATTTACTTTTGATACTTAAGTACATTTAAAACCAAATACCTTTAGACTTTTACTCAAGTAGTATTTTACTGGGTGACTTTCACTTTTACTTGAGTCATTTTCTATCAAGTTCTCTTTACTTTTACTCAAGTATGACAATTGAGTACTTTTACACCACTGGCTACAGTAACCTATGCTTCCGAGGGGGAGGGGCAGACAGTATACACACGCACACATACTGGCAAAGATTTCCAGCTTGCAGGCAGACACTGGAAGATTTGGAGTGACAGAGGGAGGGCTTTGAATAGGCGCTTTGTTGCGATTTTTGTGGGACTGAACAAAAATGCCCAGAACGTAAAATAATGTTATCATCTACGGTGTCCCTCTACCGGGACAGTTGAGCTAACGGGCGCTAATGTGATTAGCATGATGTCAGTAACAAGAACATTTCCCAGGACATTGACATGTCTTATATGGGCAGAAAGCTTAAATTCTTGTTAATCTAACTGAACTGGTCAATTTACAGTAGCTATAACAGTGAAAAATAAACATGCTATTGTTTGAGGAGCGTGTACAACAACAACAAAAGCTTTTGTCACGGCAACTGGTTTGATACATTCACCTCTGAAGGTAGACAATGTACTTACATACAGCAATCTTGCTCTGATTTGTCATCTTGAGGGTCCCAGAGATAAAATGTAGCATAGTTTTGGTTTATAAAATCCATTTTTATATTCAAATGTAGGAACTGGGCTCTACAATTTGAACCCTGCTGTGTCCAGCTCCACACCCACCGCGCCCGACCATCTAGATATGTGAAAGTTAGTGTATAAGCTAATGATCCATCATGCATGACATTCCTGGGAGTGTGTAAACTTAATTTTTGTATGTTCTCTATAGTTAAGTACTTGAAAATGTATCAAATGACCAATTCAGCACATTTGGGCAGACTTGATACAAAATATTGTCCAGTATTGCAATGCTTCACACATAATGCAAGTGGACAAAATCTAAATTGCACCTAAACTGCAATATTACAGTATGGTCTTTCTTTTGCATTTCAAAGATGATGGGCAGAAAAAAATTATGTTTATTTGTTTGTATTATCTTTTACCAGATCTTGTGTGTTATATTCTCCTACACTAATTTCAAATTTCCACAAATTTCACTTCCACAAAGTGTTTCCTTTAAAATGGTATCAAGAATATGCATATCCTTGCTTCAGGTCCTGAGCTACAGTTAGATTTTAGGTAAAAATGTTTGTTTTTTAAAGGGTCGGATCATTAAGAGGTTATAATCAAAACATAGATGACAAAATAAAGTCAAAGAAAACAAACAAAATGTACAATTGTGGGAGACCTTTAGTAATATCAAGGAAACCTGACTTTTTTCAATAAATTTGTCAAATTTCAGATGTAAGTTCGGAACCTTTGAAAGATAATGCAAAGAAGAAAACATTTTTTTTTTGTATCATCATCTTTGAAATGCAAGAGAAAGGCCATAATGTATTATTCCAGCCCAGGTGCAGTTTAGATTTTGGCCAATAGATGACCGCAGTGTATGTGCAAAGTTTCAGACTGAACCAATTAAAATTTTGACTGCCCAATTTGTTTATTAATAACTTTTCATGCTCAAAACTGTGCACTCTCCTCAAACATCAGCATGGCATTATTTCACTGTAATAGATAGTGTAAATTGGACAGTGCAGTTAGATTAACAAGAATTGAAGCTTTCTGCCAATATCAAATACAGTTGAAGTCGGAAGTTTACATACACCTTAGCCAACTACATTTAAACTCAGTTTTTCACAGTTCGTGACATTTAATCCTAGTAAAAATGTCCTGTTTAAGGTCAGTTAGGATCAACACGTTATTTTAGGAATGTGAAATGTCAGAATAATAGTAGAGAGAATAATTTATTTAAGCTTTTATTTCTTTCATCACATTTCCAGTGGGTCAGAAGTTTACATACACTCAATTAGTATTTGGTAGCATTGCTTAACTTGGGTCTAACGTTTCGGGTAGCCTTCCACAAGCTTCCCACAATAAGTTGGGTGAATTTTGGCCCATTCCTCCTGACAGAGCTGGTGGAACTGAGTCAGGTTTGTAAGGCCTCCTTGCTCGCACAAGCTTTTTCAGTTCTGTCCACAAATGTTTTATAGGATTGAGGTCAGGACTTTGTGATGGCCACTCCAATACCATGACGTTGTTGTCCTTAAGCCATTTTGCCACAACTTTGGAAGTATGCTTGGGGTCATTGTCCATTTGGAAGACCCATTTGTGACCAAGCTTTTACTTCCTGGCTGACGTCTTGAGATGTTGCTTCAATATATCCACATAATTTTCCTTCCACACGATGCCATCTATTTTGTGAGGTGCACCAGTCCCTCCTCCAGCGTAGCACCCCCACAACATTAACCGGCATGGCTGATTAATTAGGGCCGATTTCAAGTTTTCATAACAATCGGTAATCTGCATTTTTGGACACTGGTTATGGCCGATTACATTGCACTCGATGAGGAGACTGAGTGAGAGGCTGACCACCTGTTATGCGAGCGCAGCAAGGAGCCAAGGTAAGTTGCTAGCTAGCATTAAACTTATCTTATAAAAAAACATCTATATTAACATAAGTTAACTACACATGGTTGATGATATTACTAGTTTAACTAGCTTGTCCTGCGTTGCATATAATCAATGCGGTGCCTGTTAATTTATCATCGAATCGCAGCCTACTTTGCCAAATGGGTAATGATTTAACAAGCGCATTCGCGAAAATAACACTCTTGTCGCACCAATGTACCTATCATAAACATCAATGCCTTTCTTAAAATCAATACAGAAGTATATATATTTTTAAACCTGCATATTTAGTTCAAATAAATTAATGTTAGCAGGCAATATTAACTCGGGAAATTGTGTCACTTCTCTTACGTTCTGTGCAAGCAGAGTCAGGGTAGAAGCAGCATTTTGGGCCGCTTGGCTTGTTGCGAACTGTGTGAAGACCATTTCTTCCTAACAAAGACCGTAATTAATTTGCCACTAATTTACATAATTATGACATAACATTGAAGGTTGTGCAATGTAACAGCAATATTTAGACTTAGGGATGCCACCTGAACAGTTCCGTATTTCACTGAAAGAATAAACATCTTGTTTTCGATATGATAGTTTACAGATTTGACCATTTTAATGACCTATGGCTCGTATTTCTGTGTGTTTATTATATTATAATTAAGTCGATGATTTGATATTTTATGGAGCAGTCTGACTGAGCGGTGGTAGGCAGCAGCAGACTCATAATCATTCATTCAAACAGCACTTTCCTGCGTTTGCCAGCAGCTCTTCGCAATGCTTGAAGCAGTGCACTGTTTATGACTTCAAGCCTATCAACTCCCGAGACTAGGCTGGCAATACTATAGTGCCTATAAGAACATCCAATAGTCAAAGGTATATGAAATACAAATGGTATAGAGAGAAATAGTCCTATAATTCCTATAATAACTACAACCTAACACTTCTTAACTGGGAATATTGAAGACTCATATGAACCACCAGCTTTCATATGTTCTCAGGTTCTGAGCAAAGAACTTAAACGTTAGCTTTTTTACATAGCACATATTGCACTTTTACTTTCTTCTCCAGCACTGTGTTTTTGCATTATTTAAACCAAATTGAACATGTTTCATTACTTATTTGAGACTAAATTGATTTTATTTATGTATTATATTACAGTGCCTTGCGAAATTATTCGGCCCACTTGAACTTTGCGACCTTTTGCCACATTTCAGGCTTCAAACATAAAAATATAAAACTGTATTTTTTTGTGAAGAATCAACAACAAGTGGGACACAATCATGAAGTGGAACGACATTTATTGGATATTTCAAACTTTTTTAACAAATCCAAAACTGAAAAATTGGGCGTGCAAAATTATTCAGCCCCTTTACTTTCAGTGCAGCAAACTCTCTCCAGAAGTTCAGTGAGGATCTCTGAATGATCCAATGTTGACCTAAATGACTAATGATGATAAATGCAATCCACCTGTGTGTAATCAAGTCTCCGTATAAATGCACCTGCACTGTGATAGTCTCAGAGGTCCGTTAAAAGCGCAGAGAGCATCATGAAGAACAAGGAACACACCAGGCAGGTCCGAGATACTGTTGTGAAGAAGTTTAAAGCCGGATTTGGATACAAAAATATTTCCCAAGCTTTAAACATCCCAAGGAGCACTGTGCAAGCGATAATATTGAAATGGAAGGAGTATCAGACCACTGCAAATCTACCAAGACCTGGCCGTCCCTCTAAACTTTCAGCTCATACAAGGAGAAGACTGATCAGAGATGCAGCCAAGAGGCCCATGATCACTCTGGATGAACTGCAGAGATCTACAGCTGAGGTGGGAGACTCTGTCCATAGGACAACAATCAGTCGTATATTGCACAAATCTGGCCTTTATGGAAGAGTGGCAAGAAGAAAGCCATTTCTTAAAGATATCCATAAAAAGTGTTGTTTAAAGTTTGCCACAAGCCACCTGGGGGAGACACCAAACATGTGGAAGAAGGTGCTCTGGTAAGATGAAACCAAAATTGAACTTTTTGGCAACAATGCAAAACGTTATGTTTGGCGTAAAAGCAACACAGCTGAACACACCATCCCCACTGTCAAACATGATGGTGGCAGCATCATGGTTTGGGCCTGCTTTTCTTCAGCAGGGACAGGGAAGATGGTTAAAATTGATGGGAAGATGGATGGAGCCAAATACAGGACCATTCTGGAAGAAAACCTGATGGAGTCTGCAAAAGACCTGAGACTGGGACAGAGATTTGTCTTCCAACAAGACAATGATCCAGAACATAAAGCAAAATCTACAATGGAATGGTTAAAAAATAAACATATCCAGGTGTTAGAATGGCCAAGTCAAAGTCCAGACCTGAATCCAATCGAGAATCTGTGGAAAGAACTGAAAACTGCTGTTCACAAATGCTCTCCATCCAACCTCACTGAGCTCGAGCTGTTTTGCAAGGAGGAATGGGAAAAAATTTCAGTCTCTCGATGTGCAAAACTGTCGAGACATACCCCAAGCGACTTACAGCTGTAATCGCAGCAAAAGGTGGCGCTACAAAGTAAAACTTAAGGGGGCTGAATAATTTTGCACGCCCAATTTTTCAGTTTTTGATTTGTTAAAAAAGTTTGAAATATCCAATAAATGTCGTTCCACTTCATGATTGTGTCCCACTTGTTGTTGATTCTTCACAAAAAAATGCAGTTTTATATCTTCATGTTTGAAGCCTGAAATGTGGCAAAAGGTCGCAAAGTTCAAGGGGGTCGAATACTTTCGCAAGGGACTGGAAGTTAAAATAAAAGTGTTAATTCAGTATTGTTGTAATTGTCATTATTACAAATATATATATATATATATATATAAATCGGCCAATTAATCAGTATCAGATTTTTGGTCCTCCAATAATCGGTATTGGTAATCGGTCGACCTCTAATATCTATGCCCTGGGAAATGTTCTTGTTACTTACAACCTCATGCTAATCGCATTAGCCTATGATATAGACATAAATATCTATAAACTATATCTTGAGATATGTGACTCTTATTTTCTCTCAAGTTGACAAATACTGACTGTTTACTCTACATAGCATATCTGTGTTTTCTTAGCACATTGAAGATAGGAAGCCTATATTGAGTTCAGATATCCATCTCTTGGCTGACTCTGGAGAGGCGAAGGTTGAGAGCCATGCATCCTCCGAAACACAACCCAGCCAAGCCACACTGCTTCTTGACACACTGCTTAACCCAGAAGCCAGCCACACCAATGTGGCAGAGGAAACACCATACACCTGGCGACCATGTCAGCGTATATATTTTTCTTTCATGCACATATCATTTGGGGATTCCCTCCAGATATCATACGTAGTATGGCTGGATTTGGACTCATTAGATGTCCTGAGACAGGCCTATGTGGACATACTATTTCTTCTATATGTTGACAAATACTGACAGTAGGCCTTCATAGTATATTTTCTCAGCGTATACTCTTGGCTGAGGTCCATAGCAGGATCGTGATATGCATTTTGATATGCTAAATAAGGACAATTGCTGATGCATATTTGAGTTTTGAGGACATGCCTAGTGGTTAGAGCATTGGACTAGTAACCGGAAGGTTGCAAGTTCAAAACCCAGAGCTGACGAGGTAAAAATCTGTCGTTCTGCCCCTGAACAGGCAGTTAACCCACTGTTCCTAGGCCGTCATTGAAAATAAGAATTTGTTCTTAACTGATTTGCCTAGTTAAATAAAGGTAAAAAAAATATATTTTAAAAAAATTGACAAATATTAAATCCATATCATTCAAACTGACAACTGGAGAAACAAAGAAATGAGAAGCTGTTCAGAAAATACCTCAAAGAAGTTAACGCTAAAGTGAGCAGCTAATTTGACATATGTTTTATTTACCTTAGTAACTTGAATCAAGACTGTTAGCTGGCTAACTTGGCCGGTAGCCAGTAGGATTATGTAGCTAGGCTTCATAGAGGGGGGGGGGGGGGGGGGGTAAAAGCTTACTTGTAATGTTAGCCTAGGTTACAAATAACGAAATTGCCTTCCCTCCAGGATTTAAAAAAAAATCCCCTATCAAGCCTCAGGGTGACCGCTAACATTTTAAAATGTTGTTGTAGGTGTATTTTGTAATAACTAGCAAATTTGTGCAACTAATGGGACTGTAGCGCCTGTGTTGACATCAAAATCTGGGGTGTGAACTACGTTTCTATTCTAGCGTTGATTGACATGGTAATGGACCGATAGTATTGGAGAAAAGTTTTTAAAAAACTGACCACTCTGACGCTGTACGTTAAATTGTGACGTGTCATGACATAACGTACAGCACACACAATGCAACTCATTCTGTGTCGTACAGCCTCTCACCACCAGGTGTAGCGCTTCTCTCGCAGATTAAAAACAAGAAAGGGACAGGGTAAGTGGGGAATACCTAGTCAATGATACAACTGAATGTATGCATTTTTTGCGTCATCACTGCAAGCCAACATGACTCTCAAAAGCCGCGACAGCTGCTGTTTACTTCTGAAGATAATTTTAGCGCCGCCCTAAAAAACAGATTCAAATTCGACACAAACCTTCAAATATTTATGTAATGACACATTATATCAACTCTTTATAGTGTTTTATTTACATTTTAGAGGTGATCAATTGGACACAGCTTATCTCCCCTTTTCCCTATCACGCGGTACTGTAGGTTTCGCTTCCCCCCACCTGTCATTTTTAAAAAGACAGAGTGCATCGCCTTCTTCAATCATGCAGAGACGGGCAGCATGAAGGTCATCATTGATTTTGCTGGAAAGGGGAGAAATTGTGCTTTACAATTGTATTCATATTACAGTTGACCTGGAAGTATTATGTTTTTTGGGCACTAAAATATGGTAAATTATACGTTACAGCGCAATGTACAAAAGTTCATTAGCTAACTATAGCTAATTCCAGCCAGTAAGTTTTCTCATCATGAATGAAGCAGGTAGAGTTGTGCTATGGTTATGAGTAATGACAATATTTTCTTGCAATATCGATACAATTTTGATTCATGATTTATGCATTGACAGTTTGGAGTGGATCACAGACCAACACTCTACCACCACGTTTAGTTTGGACTGTGAGGGACCACCACTGATGACCCAATCAGCACCCATCTCATCGTCAATGATAACAAACCTGGCAGGCAAGGGTATTCATTTTCTGATAAATAAGAACAATATTTTTCTGCAAAGATTGGTCTACGTTTGTAGAAAACATGTGTTGTGATTGGAGCTCTGGATTTGCTATGCTGCATTTTTAAAACAGAAATAACAGAGATCTGCTTTGGAAATAGCAACTTGGATTAAATATGACGATGTTTGCCTTTCCGTGCCTTGTATAGCCTATTACTGAATATGGTGCAAATGTGTGTTCATGCGAAGAAGCACAATGATGTTCAGCACCTGAACAGATAAAAATGATTTGTGTGCTGGACATTTCATGAGTCGGATTTAGCCCATTTTCGATCAGACAAGGATGAAACATTCAAATGATTATCTATGATTCACATATCATGTAAGAATATCTATTGAAATTATGCATTTTTCTGACAAATACGCATACATAAATTATCAGGTAATGACTACAGATTTGATACATTTCTGAAAATATGAATGAGTATAAAGTCTTACCATTTCCGGAGTTAGAATGTATTATTTTTGCGCAACCCAACCAAATTCACATAGAAATATAAATCTGCCATTCTCATTGAAAGCAAGTCTAAGAAGAGGTAGATAGATATGTTCTATGTGCACTATTTCTATGCTTCTCGTTCTTAAGGTCCATTTTTGCATCTTTTACTTTTGGTTTTGTACACCAGTTTCAAACAGCTGAAAATACAATATATGCAATAAATACAATAAATGCATTCACAGCGATTTAGATGGTAGAATGATTCTTTACTCTATAATTGATTGTTTTCTCACATAAACTAGAATTTTAGCAACCAGGAAATGGCAGAACGATTTCTGCATAGTGCACCTTTAAATGTTGAATACTTTTTCTTTCACTTTGAAAATATGGAGTAGGTTGGGTAGATCGGTAGGTAAAAAAAAATCTAACATAATCCTTTTTTAGATGTAATTTTATGGCCGGAAAATGTGAAAACTGTGAAAGGGGTTTATAGACTTAGATTAAATATGCATCCAAATAGATAGTGTAAACGTGGTGTGGTGTGGTGTGAACAAGTGACTTTGTGAATGTGTTTGTTGTACTCAGTCAATTGTTAGAATTTTGAAAACATGAGTCATTTTCATGATCTGTTGAGATTTCTGTGCTTAGAGTTGTGAAAATGTACCACATACATGTGACAATTGCACCAAAGTGATTGAAAAAAACTGTAAACCCATCTTTTTACTGCATTTCATTTTTTGATTCTACAAAATGTTTTGCTGTTTTCAAATGAAACCAAATACATTGCTCTTGTTAAAGCTTTTGGAACTGATTTGTATGTTAAAAGACGGTTTAATTATATTGTAATCGGGATTTTATTAGAGACAGGTGAGGTAAGGCACGGCTGGAGTACCTTTGCTAAAGATGCATTGGTTAACCTTGATTGCTCCATCAAATAGCCTGTACGACTAGCTTACATAATGTGCCAGTGTACATTTGTCAGTGTAAATGTCAGATGTAACTTCAATGCAGTGTTCATATGCATAAATAGACAACCACACTCATACCAATTGGCCATTACATAGCACTGTAGGCAAAATGTGGACAAATGTGTGTCGTTATTTTGATATTAACTTTCATACTTTGAAACAATGTGAAATGTGACTATTCTAATTATTGATTTTAAGTAGGCTAGCTATGGGCATGCAGTGCTGTTGTAGTCTTTTTTAATGTAGACCGTTTCCAATATTCATAGTATACATTTGGTCTGGGGTTGTAATAACTATGATACAAGTGATGGTCTAATGTAAGCAACAATCCATAATCCAGTGATATTTTTTGGGAATGCATTATGACACATTATGACCAAGTATGACACATTATGTCAGTGCTGGAGGCCATCTCCAATATACAGTGGTTGAGGCAACAGCACAGCATGATTCCCAAACAAAGTGGACTTACAACTACTTTTCATCATTAGTGTAAAAGTTAGGGACAACAGCACATATAGTGGCTGTCAGTGTCCTGTCCTCCCTCCTACGATTAACTTCCATGATAATATATATAAGTGTCAATTATAAACACTTTATACAATACAAATATGACTAATTCCACATAAGGGCTCAATTACGATGTACAATAATAATCATTCAGCACACTTACCATTTCCTTGTGGAGACGCTGGGTCCCAAAACCATTTTACGACTCTATATGCCCCTTGAGAAAAATCACATTTTCGACTTGTATCAAAACACAGTTACGAAGTGAACTGTTTTTTTTTTGTGAGTGCAATTTATGAGCTGTTCCCGGCGGACATTCACAAAGCGAAATCGTTTTCCATGTATGCTGAGCGCAGTCGGAAGTATGAGCGCAAATGTAAAAGGCTGGACGGAATCATACGCGTGGGTCACCACCGCGCGCTGTTCTGTGATTGAAGTGCTTGGAAAGCACACCCTCGGTATTCCCAGCAAATTGTACCTTCAAGTCCCTCCTCTTTCGCCTGGTGTCTATTCACTTGGTAAATAAGCTCCGTTTAAAATCGGTTGCAATTATCCTCTTTCATTGTCGCTTCAAAATGGTTTGATACATGTAGGCTTGGTGGCAAGTGAAATTCATTGTGAATTGAATTGCTTGAACAAATGGACTTGCAAGATAGATTCCACGAGTGTAAATTGCTCTGTTATGCAATTTTTTCCTGATAATTCGTTATCTAGTATTTTTTTTCTGTTAAAATATCTTACCAAATAGTCCACTACAACTCACTGTGATATGGACTGTTGGCAAAGAAACCCTTATGTAAAATTTGACAAGATGTATTCTCAAAATAGAAGAGCTCTGGGCAAAATATTATTAGGGGTTTGCAGCCAAGCTGTGAAACCTATTGTTATTCTTATATTATTATGGTCAAATAACTCCAGTTTAGATTGATCACTTTTTTTCTACTTTGGCACAAAGAAACCAGAGGCCATGAGTAAATTGGCCTATAGGTAGCGCTGTTATAAGCAGTCTCACTTAAACCCTCATATCCGTCGCCCCGTTTGACCTAGTGACCTAGTGTGTGCCTTTCCTCATGCTGAACAAAGTTATTTTAAGGACCCATTAGGTCTGTCAGGATAGTATTTAGTACTTTATTAGGATCCCATTAGCTGTTTCTGAAGCAGCAGCTACTCTTCCTGGGATCCACACAAAACACAAAATATTACATAATACAGAACTTCAAAAGACAAGAACAGCTCAAGGACTGTACTACACAATTTATAGGAGGATGATAGAATTTCCTCAATCTTGGAAATTTTGGCAAACATTTAAAAAATGTATTCTCATGAACCGTAAGTACAAATAACACCAAAAAATGGATTGGTTAAGAGGGGATTGGTTAAGAGGGGATTGGTTAAGAGATAGCTGAGTTATTGAGAAATCAGGAAATCAGATGTTGTGTCCATTTACATATTTTTTAAATCCACTAAACAATGGCTTATTAACTTTAAACTTTTTATAATCATCAAAGACATTACCATGATGAACCATGTTTAGTTTGGCAATGATACCTTTAACAAAATAAGGAAATAATTAACAATTCACTTTTTTGACTACAGTTGAAGTCGGAAGTTTACATACACTTTAGGTTGGAGTCACTAAAACTAGTTTTTCAACCACTATAGTTTTGGCAAGTCGGTTAGGACGTCTACGTTGTGCACAACACAAGTAATTTTTCCAACAGTTGTTTACAGACAGATTATTTCACTTATAATTAATTGTATCACAATTCCAGTGGGTCAGAAGTTTACATACTCTAAGTTAATTGTGCCTTTAAACAGCTTGGAAAATTCCAGAAAATTATGTCATGTCTTTAGAAGCTTCTGATAGGCTAATTGACATCATTTGAGTCAATTGGAGGTGTACCTGTGGATGTATTTCAAGGCCTACCTTCAAACTCAGTGCCTCTTTGCTTGACATCATTGGAAAATCAAAAGAAATCAGCAAAGGACCTTGTGAAGATGCTGGAGGAAACAGGTACAAAATGATCTATATCCACAGTAGAACGAGTCCTATATCGACATAACCTGCTCAGCAAGGAAGAGAAGCCACTGCTCCAAAACCGCCATAAAAAAAAGCCAGACTACGGTTTGCAACTGCACATGGGGACAAAGATTGTACTTTTTGGAGAAATGTCCTCTGGTCTGATGAAACAAAAAATACAAAAATAATAATGACCATTGTTATGTTTGGAGGGAAAAGGGGGAGGCTTGCAAGCCGAAGAACACCATCCCAACCGTGAGGCACGGGGGTGGCAGCATCATGCTGTGGGGGTGCTTTGCTGCAGGAGTGACTGGTGCACTTCACAAAATAGATGGCATCATGAGGTAGGAAAATTATGTGGATATATTGAAGCAACATCTCAAGACATCAGTCAGGAAGTTAAAGCTTGGTCGCAAATGGGTCTTCCAAATGGAAAATGGCCTAAGGACAACAAAGTCAAGGTATTGGAGTGGCCATCACAAAGCCCTAAATTCAATCCTATAGAAAATTTGTGGGCAGAACTGAAAAAGCGTGTGCGAGCAAGGTCTACAAACCTGACTCAGTTACACCAGCTCTGTCAGGAGGGATGGGCCAAAATTCACCCAACTTATTGTGGGAACCTTGTGGAAGGCTGCCTGTAACGTTTGACCCAAGTTAAACAATTGAAAGGCAATGCTACCAAATACTAATTGAGTGTATGAAAACTTCTGACCCACTGGGAATGTGATGAAAGAAATAAAAGCTGAAATAAATAATTCTCTGTACTATAATTCTGACATTTCACATTCTTAAAATGAAGTGGTGATCCTAACTGACCTAAGACAGGGAATTGTTACTCTGATTAAATGTCAGGAAATGTGAAAAACGGAGTTTAAATGTAGTTGGCTAAGGTGTATGTAAAATTCTGACTTCAACTGTATGTAATGCTAATGCTTAAAATAATCATAACCAATCTTCTTCCCATGGAATAAAAGTAATATTTACTCCAAATTAGGTGTCTGGGCTCATCAAAATAGTCCCTAAAGAGTTTGAGAATATAATGCATTTAACAATGGCACCAGTAGATGCATATGCTAAAAATACTTCACAACTCTTCTTCTCATGAACCATAGTACCAAATGACACTAATTGGTATATGGCACATGTCACCAAATGGCCCAGGGTACATGTCTTAACATAGTTCGAGAAAAGCTTGGTCAATAGATTGGTCAAAATATGGCTGAGTTATTGACAAATAAAAAATCTGATTTTAAATGTCAATTTGAACCACTGTAAATCTACTCCACAGTGGCCCATCAACTTGAAACTTGCCATCACTAACATCGATATCCCTAAGTTGACTCACACTGAATTTGTTTTTATAAAAAAAACAAGGAAACTATTAACAACTCATTATTTACGCTAATGATCAAAATCATCTGCTCCTTATGAACCACATATCAGATTCAATCCAGATTTAGTATTGACTCATTACATCAGTCTTTGGTTTGAGAATTGTCTTTTGTTTAAATCAAATATGGCTTCACTGTACCTATAGATGCACATTAGCAATAATGCTTCTTCTCATGAACCATAAATCAGATTTACTGCATATTTGGTATAGACTCAATTAATTAGCTTATAAGAAGAATGCTTAGTTGCTGCATTCGAAGTCGGCCATGCTACCAACCTAAAGCGCTAAACTAAACTTCACTTCATCCTTGTGGCATTGAGAGATAAACATGGTAATGCTTTCACTGATTGCACACAAAGGAAGATAGTTTGTACGTGGTAGCGTGTTTCCTTACTGAAATCATACACATCTTGGTACAATAGCCTAATTACGACTTTAGTCATTCTGAAATCATGCACACGTCTTGAAGTGTTGAAAGCATATCTCTATATGGCTCTTAAAGTAATTACCTTACAGGCAATTATAATACAGATACAGTTCCTGATTCCACAATTAGTGCCAATATTTAGAATGATGTAAAGTTTGTGAAATGAAGTGGTCCCTCCTGATGTGGCCATTAAGGAGAAATCAGATCACCGGAAGTTATCCCTGCATCTGTTTCAGGATGACAAACACAGGCTGCATTCCAATTGAAATGGCACTGGATTCCCTTTATTGTTCACTACTTGTAACTAGGGCCCACTAAGGTGGTGGCTGCCAACCAGGGGTACTTTGCCTATCCACAAGGGGTGTTTGAGAAGACTCATGAGACTATAGACCTACTGGTAAAATGCACATGAAGGGGTACTTCAGGAGTACTACGGGCAGAGCAAAATTCAGTTGGAGGTACTGCAACCGAAAAAGGTTGGGAACCACTGTCATTTGGAATGCAGACTGAAAATAGTATTCTGTGGCGGCCACCAAGCAGTAATATCGTGTTTCTCATTCCCTGTCTAATCATCTTGCATGATGCCCTCAATTTGTCCTCCCTCTCCACGAAGAATGCATTGACATGGAGGTGAACTCAGTAGCAGTCTCAGAGAGGTTTGTCTCATAAGTGCCAATCAGTCTGAGAAGTCTGTCACTGTTCAGGTTCCAGCACAATTCGTGGCAAGGCCATTGTGCTGTTCCCGGCATCCCACCACCATCTCCAGCCTCTGTGGAATTTGAAGGGGCTTCTTAAATAAACCAAACAGGAAGATTAGGAACAGTCTGAACTTTTTCTTCAAGTCACCATATTGCTCGTTTTCCTGGGTCTTGGTGGTCCAGTGAGATGGTTCTCATGATTTGGTGGCATGACTGTTATGTCTCTCTCTCTCTCACACACCTTTCCTACTTCTCCAAATAGCGCTCTTTCGCTTGCTCCTCTTTTTCTCTCCCTGTCCCCCTTCTCACCTCCTTTCCGTCCCTCACACAGGGGAACACTTGCTCATTTACACAACGTCAGCGAGAAGTTATTTGTCTGGTTTTCTACCTCGAGAGTAGGCAGAGAGTTGCTCACAGTCAGTTAGACAATCTTCTCTCCCTGTGCATTCTCATTCTCACTCCAGCAGCGATTGTGACAGTCAAGAGAGAATGATCCCCCTCAGGATTCTTAGATAACCAGTCCGTACTTTACCTTTAGTGTTGGGCTATGACAGTTTCAATCTAAATGCTTCAACAATTCTTATTCCATTTCTATCACCACGATTGAGTTCCCCTCTCTTTTGCTGAATAAAACAAGGAAGACGCACAGTATAAATTGACACATCAGGACAGCACAAGCACATGATCACAGTTTGGAATGCTCTATGCACTCTCACTCTTTGCAACTTGTTGTAACGGTTGTCGTCTTCCTCTTCTGAGGAGGAGTAGGAAATATCGGACCAATATGCAGCGTGGTAAGTGTTCGTCATATTTATTACACTGAACACAGGAAACAAACGAACAAGCGAGTAAAGAAAAACCGAAACAGTCCCGAATGGTGAAAAACACTAACGGAAATAACCACCCACAAACAAGAGTGGGAAAACAGGCTACCTAAGTATGGTTCTCAATCAGAGACAACGATTGACAGCTGTCTCTGATTGGGAACCATACCAGGCCAAACACATAAAAATATAAACACAAGAACAAAACATAGAATGCCCACCCCAACTCACGCCCTGACCAGCCTAAAATGGAAACATACAAAAGGAACTAAGAAAGAAAGGAAATCTCTGTAAAGCAATGGCAATTGTTACTTAGTCGACTATCCTGGCGTATTGAATAAATAAAATAAAATGGCCTTTATATCAAATAGATCTGGTCTGAATATGTGGTTTCCATTTGACCCTCCTTACGAGTGGATTTCATGTACAGTAGTAATAAATCCATCTGTTTCAGCCCGTGTGGCTGCCTGGCCAGACTGTACTGTATATCCTCCATACATCCCCAACAGGCTGACGGCACAGAGCCTGGTCCGGCTGGGCCGTCAGACTCAGAACCACTTCTCCAGACCTGGCTGGCTGGAACACACACCTCCCTCCATTTTTTCCAGGCCACCGAGTGGAGCGAGAGCCCCTTTATTATCCAAACCGGGCAGAAGTGCACTCAATGTGAAAAATACAAGAATGGCGGCAGCGAGAGTGCCATGTGATTCTTGCTGAACCGTCGGGGTTTGTATTGCAGTGAGAGGTTTCAGCTAAGGATAGCCTAGCTGCAGTACGTCAATGATATATTCTAGGCTGTAATGACTTTGCCAACAGAGCTAAGTTGACTTTTTTGTGCTTGTTTTGCTTCATCGGCGTTGTTGCACAATGGTTTAGTAAGGGCCCAATAAACATCATGGAAACGGGATACACTGGTATCTGCCTTCTTTGGAGCTGTGTTCAAGAGGTTACCACTCATATTTATAGCCCTATTAATAGTTAACCCGAAGGAGGTAGCAAATATGATCTACAAAGTCAAGCAGAAACATGCCACAACATGAATGTGCTGTTGTTAAACAATGAACCATTAGTAACATATACCAACTCTGATTTTTCTGACTTCTGATTGATTGTTAGCCCTACTAAATGCGCTTCATGGAGCAAATGATAGGAATGAACATGAAATGCATTAGAAGAGGAAGAGGAAAGGAAGCATCAAATGTATTAGGTTGTACCAAAATTGGTAATAAATATGATACTACTTATATCAATTAATTTGTGAACGTAGATATGGCACCTTTGTGCATTTTTTCAAGTCCGTATAAATAATGGTAATAGTGTACAGTATAGAATGTTATCGTCTTGCATTTTATAATCATAACTCATAAACCCATACGATTCAATGGTGTGGTTCAAAGAAGCAGCCTATTCTACTGTTTGCAAACCTAAGGAGAGGAGAATTGTGAGGAGACTTCCTTCTTCCTCTTTGTAACTTAATACAATTACAACGGAGGAGGATTGAAATGTGCATCACCACATTTGGAGGAGTACAGTAATTCTACACAGGTCCTATTCTATCACTGCCAAATCAAATGTAACACATGAATTATGCAACAATTAATTAACATAGAGATGTCGTTTTGGCAGCTGAGCAGCAAACATTTAGCTATACTAAATGGAAAGCCTCACTTTTGCTTCTGCCAAATTGCTGAATACTTTTTAGATATACAGTATGTGCACTGACTTCATTGATTCCACATTTCAGCAACAATTAAAGGTGCAAAATGCAGAAATCGCGGTGCCATTTCCTGGTTTCAAATAGTTCTCCTAATTTCTGTTTATGTGACGAAACAATAAAGTATAGTGTAGAAAATCATTGTACCATCTAAACCGCTGTGAAATATTTTTTTACATAACCCAAAATATTGTATTTTGAGCTGTTTGAAGCCGGCGTACACAACTGAAAGTAAACTAAACTTAAGAACGGGAAGCATAGCAATAGAGCATAGACCTGCTTTATTTGTATTTGTATTTGATTTAACTCAGAAAAGTCAGTTAAGAACACATTCTTATTTACAATGACGGCCTACCCCAGCCAAACCCTCTCTTAACCCGGAAGGTGCTGGGCCAATTGTGTTTGCTTTCATTGAGAATAACAGATCTATAACTCACATTTCTATGTGAATTTGGTCAGGTTGCAAAAATATAAATACATCATGCAACAATTTCAAAGATTTTACTGAGTTACAGTTCATAGAAGAACAATCTACATTTATTGGGCCCCAGTCTATGGATTTCATGGCCATGGATTGGCCTGGGAGGGCATAGGCCCAACCACGTGATCTGCGGTTGTGAGGCCAGTTGGACGTACTGCCAAATTATCTAAAACTACGTTGTGACATTCAATTCTCTGACAACAGCTCTGTTGGACATTCCTGGGGTCAGCATGCCAATTGCAAGCTCCCTCAAATCTTGAGACATCTGTGGCATTGTGTTGTGTGACAAAACTGCACATTTTAGAGTGGCATTTTATTATCCCCGGCACAAGGTGCACCTGTGTAATGATCATACTGTTTAATCCGCTTTTTGAAATGCCACACCTGTCAGGTGGATGGATTGTCTTGTCAAATGAGAAATGCTCATTCACAGGAATGTAACCAAATGTGTATTACAACATTTTAGCGAAATACTTTTTTTTTTTGTGATCTTTTATTTCAGCTTTACACGTTGTGTTTATATTTTTGTTGGTATTTTGGTCCTTTAATATGAGAACTTTATAGAAGTAAACATAAAAATGTCAAAAACATAACGTAAATGTATATTTGCTTTATTTTATCATGCTACTCTCTGGCATCAATATTTCAGGAATTTAAAAATGTCAAATGGACATACATCCGTAATTTCAAAGCTCACTAAAGTGAATCACACATACAGTAGTTGTAAAGCCCATCTCATAGAGAATAGTACGAACTGGACTGTACACTGAGTATACCAAACATTAGGAACACCTTCCTAATATTGAGTTGCATCCCCACCCTTTCACCCTCAGAACAGCCTCAATTCATTGGGGCATGGACTCTACATGTCTCAATTGTCTCAAGGCTTATAAATCCTTATTTAACCTGTCTCTTCCCCTTCATCTACACTGACTGAAGTGGATTTAACAAGTGACATCAATCAGGGATTATAGCTTTCAACTGGATTCCCTTGATCAGTCTGTCATGGAAAGAGCAAGTGTTCTTAATGTTTTGTAAACTCAGTGTATGTCGTAACTTACTTTGGTGAATGGATCAAAATCATAGACATTGAGACCAGTAGATAGTGATAGCACCCGCCGTCATCCACGTATTCCTATGGAAAACTAATTTGTATTTGAATTTGAAGCACTATTCAATTTAATTATATATCTCTATTTGTAGCAAACTTTTTTCTTTTAAATCACTGTGGTGTTCGAATTTGATCAT
The DNA here is from genome assembly GCF_045791955.1 of Oncorhynchus clarkii lewisi. Lineage (NCBI taxonomy): Eukaryota > Metazoa > Chordata > Actinopteri > Salmoniformes > Salmonidae > Oncorhynchus > Oncorhynchus clarkii. The sequence continues at coordinate 3,853,731 of NC_092160.1, read as the reverse complement.
GAGAAACACATTTTAAAGACCAAAACGGACATCAAAAACACATTTATTTGGCCATTCTGCCGATTGTAATTTACATAGGCTTTCTAGGGCAGACCGAGGCTTTTGGCACCACTAGGTTGCTACGCAGTAGCCGACCAGCCTAGCTCATGATTTCATGCTCCAGACCGGACACTGAGGGCCTGGTCAAAATAGACGTTCGACGATTGGTCGGCTAAATTCAGTGTACTGTACTTGTCTTTAACTGCATTCCCGATAGTCAGACTCTTCCCACATGCCCCCCAAAAATTCTCAGCTTCAGAAGCATTTACATTCACCAACGTTTGTTGTTATCCTTAGATATATTCTCCAGACTTAATCAAAGGGAAATGTTCATATGCTGTAAACTTTTTATTCTTGATAACATTACCTTGAAAGAATTTGCAAAAAATACATTTTACATGCATATTTAGTATTTTACAGATGGAAATATGAAAAAGTAATTATCCATAATCTGGTGTGATTAAGTCCGGTGTCTTAACAAATTTTAATCAAAATATTGAGGCTGACTTCATCCAATTTCCAGAAAAATGTATTTCCAATATATGTAAATATGTGCATATTTACTTTTTTTTATTTTTTATTTTAACATTTGCTAACATCCTTTTGTCCAATCTGTAGTCACATTTTAAAAACTCTAAACACAATTAGCACAACATCCATCTGTTGTGGACCATACCATGAACACAATTCATGTTGTTTTCACAGAATATGCAGTCAGTTAACACGTATCTAAAATGCTTACATTTTCTTTACATACAAGCTTACCCAATACAAAATTATGGATTTTCTTGTCTTATTTACAAATACTTGCACACAGCATGCCAGAAATGAAGACCTAATGTTCAAAACCTTAAATACAGTATAAAGCCTGTACTTCTGCAACAACAGCAGCTCAAAAGCTATATTGAAACAGCTGATAAGCATTTTTTTATGAATATTGAAACAATGAGAAATAGCTGATTTGTTGTGTAAAATAAACCAATCACAGGTGATTCCAATCTCAATCAGAGATATAGCCAGGTGGTGAAGTTCTTTAAATTACATGGACATACACAGGGGACTCTTTGGATTGATTTTGTTCAATGTGGATACTGAACAAAACAGAGGAGCAGATAGAGAAAAAATTATGTCTGGACCAGGGAAGGAGTGGTTGGACTATTGAGAGGAGTAGCTGTACCAGGGAGACGAGTAGTTGGACCAGGCAGAGGAGTAGTTGGACCAGGGAGAGGAGTAGCTGGACCAGGCAGAGGAGTAGCTGGACCAGAGAGATGAGTAGTTGGACCAGGGAGAGGAGTAGTTGGACCAGGCAGAGGAGTAGTTGGACCAGGGAGAGGAGTAGTTTGACCAGGGAGAGGAGTAGTTGGACCAGGCAGAGGAGTAGCTGGACCAGGACAAGGGAGAAGGAGAGGTAGGGGGAGAGGAGTAAGAATGTGTGGTGGTGTTCAAAGGAGAGTAAGAGCTGTTGTCACTGATGAAATAAGAGCCACCATCAATGTGGAAAGTAATCAGCCTGACTACCGTTGTTCGGACTCTGACCAAACACAGAGTTCGAATGAAACACAGTTCATTTTGAAAGGAACAGTGAGCGGGTCAAGGAACTCCGGCACCAATACGTCCAGGTATGGTTTCTATCTAATATGTCTTGTTCTATTGTGAGCTTTACACTATGCCACTCTACATGTAAACATGGATTACAGTACATACAGTAGAAATACTGAAAAGCATTTACACATACTGTGTTTAATTTCTTTCAGAGAGTCATGGAGTTGGAGGCTAATCAGACCCCACGTGAAATCATTTATGTAGACGAGGCAGGGTTTAACCTGGCAAAAAAACACGTCGGCGGGGAAGAAACGTCATCAGGAAAAGGGCCACCGTTGACGTGTCGGGTCAGAGAGGAGTAAATATCACAATGTGTACTGCCATCTCGAGTGCTGGTTTGGTCCTGCAGAAATGCCAGATTGATCCCAACAACACTGAGCGCCTTCTTTTGTTTTTAGATGACCTCCACCAACAACTGGTGCCAGAAGCAGGAAGGGAACAGGTGGGAGGAAACATTAGGACATGTGTGATTGAATGGGGACAATGAAGCATTCCACCATTCACATGCAATCACAAACAGGTTTGCAGCCCATCCAAAAATGTTTCCCTTTCCCTCCCCCCTACTCGCCTTTCTTCAACCTGAAGGTAGAAAGTGTATGAACATCGGCCACATGACCAAATGTCCCTCCTGGATGCAACGGATGCCGGCTGCAGAGACATCTCAGCTGAAGACTGCCAGGGGTGGATAAGGCGTGCCAAGCGTTTCTATCCAAGGTGCAAAGTTAGGGGGACATGAGATGTGATGGGGATGAGAACATGTGGCCATAATGCTGAAGATTGTATAGATTAGAACAGGACTGTGCATTTTTGTGTTTTTTTCCCTTCTGTGCCTGTTTTACTGTAATTGTGTTTCATTTTTACACATTTGGAACCAAAGGCCATGTATGGTGTGTTTTTTGTTGATCACTGGCAGCAATTTCATGTTGCTAATAAAGCTTTTACTGCAGCAATTCTGTCATTAGCCTCACTTACAATTTTTTTCTACTGTACATTCTATAAAGTAAAGATGACTCATTCACTTTTAGATAGTATGTTACCAAAAATGCACACATTCAACACTGTAGAGTGGTTTAAAGTAAAAGACAATGGATTTCATATTATCTATTGTATGCATGTAGAACTGAAACATGAAAGTAATGCAGTTTTTGTAATGCCATCAACTGTTAGTATTTTGAAAGTTGTTGTCCTATGATTGACGATGATCCTCTTAGATAGAAAACATGTGCTAGTGTTTTGACAGAATGATTGGATATTGAGTCGGGTTTACCGTGTTTTGATAGAGTTAGTGAATGTCGAGAAAGTTTGTTTTGCATTTTGAAATGTAGAGTTGGTATTTAAATGAACAAAATGTGGTTTTGAGCAGAAAATGAACTATTTGGCTAATTGTGTGATGTAGGTGTTAAGAGTTTAGAAAAAGTATCTTAAGTATAGGCAAACGCTTGTTAGCAATTGTAAAAAACTGTAATGATATATTGCATCACTTGCATATTTTTATACAATATTTAAACAAAAGGAAATATACAAAAAAGCATTCTAACTCTGTCTACATTCAACTGATACAAGTTGATTAAGACTTTAAAAAAATCCTTATTAGGGTGTGGTGCCTGGTCTTAAACAAAAAAACAAAAAAACAGATATGGAATTTTTGTATTTTTTTTCTAGATATATTTATATATTTTTCAATTTTACCTCCTTTTTCATAGTATCCAATTATTAGTAGTTACTATCTTGTCTCATCGCTACAACTCCCGTGCGGGCTCGAGAGAGACGAAGGTCAAAAGTCATGCATCCTCCGAAACAAAACCCAACCAAGTGCAACTGCTTCTTAACACAGCGCGCATCCAACCCGGAAGCCAGCCGCACCAATGTGTCGGACGAAACACCGTGCACCTGGCGACCTTGGTTAGCGTGCACTGCGCCCGGCCCGCCACAGGAGTCGAGACAAGAATATCCCTACCGGCCAAACCCTACCTGCCAAACCCTCCCTAACCCGGATGGCGCTAGGCCAATTGTGCATCGCCCCACGGACCTCCCAGTCGCGGCCGGCTGCGACAGAGCCTGGGCGGGAACCCAGAGTCTCTGGTGGCACAGCTAGTGCTGCGATGCAGTGCCCTAGACCACTGTGCCACCTGGGAGGCAGATATGGAATTTCTCATTCTGAATAATAGAAACGTCCATACTTCTCTGAAGATTGAATGACACATAAAGCATTTCTATAAATATAATTCTAGCTGTCTGTTTAGGCTTATCTAACTAGGGCTAGCAGACATACTGTAGGCAGTAGACATACTGTGGAGGTGGTATGATAATGACAGTGCTAGCGACTGTCTGTGTGTGTGCTCGAAGGCGAGCCAGTTAGCATTGATCTTCTGTTCTGAGGCCCACCAGCATTCTCTCTCTGTCTGGCATGATGGCCATGGTGCTGCACCCAACAGACTGGTACACCAAGTCAACCCACGCACATTAAAACTAACAGAAAAACATACATGGAATGGCAACAAACAAACAAAAAACACACTGTCCAGCCACAAAATATTGTAAAATGTTCTGTTCTGCTAATTGTCTCATTCCAAAATCTATGCATCACCTTGTATGAGTATAGTTACGTGTACGACCGAGCAGTCTTCCTATAGAGATCACATCTGTGCAGGGCAATTGGCCCTCTGTGAGTGGTTAATTATTATAACCGCATTCAAGCGGAGTGTACAGCATTATTCAGTTTGGGATTAATAAGAGAAGAAGCAATTCATGATGAATCAATTCTAACACCATGGCAGGACTAACTTTGCAGGAGGGCTAACGGTAACATAGTGCCATTGCTCAGCCATGGGCAGTCATAAATAACGATGCTGACGCAACAAAAGCAGGTGACGCACTGGGTCCTGACTGCGGGTCTGGCATACTTTCAACTTCAATTCATTACTACACCCACAGTACCAGAGGACTTCATGTGCTTTTACATGAAGAAAAATGGTCACCGCAGAGAAAACATACAAAACAAGGTAGTGAATAAACATCAAGATTACAGGAGGGTTTTTGAGAACACTGTATAGGACAATGTTAGACCTCTAGTCAAACAAGGAAGTGATGCCAGAGGAATATGCTCTCTCACAGCTCTGTCACAGACACCATTGATTTAGTGGAGTGACATCACTGTAGTACAATGATTCATCGCCTGAAACAACCTGATGGATGCCTGAATGAGGGACAATACCAGCTAGCCAATGGGCTAAGTGTCTATGTGAGTCTCTAAAGGATGTTCGTCTCCACATCGATGAGCAAAATGCACCACTGGGGCTACCTATTTATGCAGCACAAATGTTGCTGGAGTTCTTATCAATGACCTTGGTAAATACTGAAATTAATGTTTGAGAATTGAGACTTCTGGGAGACTTCCTGGATGACTGACGGCTCTGGCAGGTCCTGGCTGACTGACGGCTCCCCGTAGCCAGGCCAGTGCAGCCTATTCCACCTCGCCGCACTGGCCTGGCTACGGGGAGCATTCAACCAGGTAAGGTTGGGCAGGCTCGGTGCTCAAGAGCTCCAACGCGCCTTCACGGTCCGGTCTATCCGGTGCCACCTCCACGCACCAGCCCTCCGGTGGCAGCCCTCCGCACCAGGCTGTCTCTCTGTCTTCTCCCAACAGGTGCTCCCGCCTGTCCAGCGCTGCCAGAGCCACCAGTCTGTCCTGAGCTGCCAGAGCCGCGAGTCTGTCCTGAGCCGTCAGTCAGCCAGGAGCTGCCAGAGCCGTCAGTCAGACAGGAGCTGCCAGAGCCGTCAGTCAGACAGGAGCTGCCAGAGCCGTCAGTCAGACAGGAGCTGCCAGAGCCGTCAGTCAGACAGGAGCTGCCAGAGCCGTCAGTCAGACAGGAGCTGCCAGAGCCGGGCTGTGCTGACGAACCGGGGACACCATGCGTAAGACTGGTGCCATGTACACCGGCCCGAGGAGACGCACTGGAGACCAGATGCGCTGAGCCGGCTTCATGGCACCTGCATACGAGGCGCTGCAATGTACCGCATCGGGCTATGCACACGCACCGGGGACACCGTGCGCCTCACGGCATAACACGGTGCCTGCCCGGTCCCTCTCGCTCTCCGGTAAGCATGGGGAGTTGGCTCAGGTCTCCTACCTGACTTAGCCATACTCCTTCGCGTGTCCCCCCCAATACATTTTTGGGGCTGCCTCTCGGGCGTCCTTGCCAGCCGTGTTCCCTCGAAGCGCTGGCTCCCATTACCTGCTGCCTCTGCTCTCATGGCTGCCTCCACCTGTTCCCATGGGAGGCAATCCCTTCCAGCCAGGATCTCCTACCATGTGTAGCAACCCTTGCCGTCCAAAACGTCCTCCCATGTCCCGGAGTCCTGAGATCACTGCTGCCCGATACCACGCTGCTTGGTCCTTTTTTGGTGGGTGGTTCTGTAATGCTTGTCGTCTGGGGAAGGAGAGGAGGACCAAGGTGCAGCGTGGTAAGTGTTCATATTATTTAATGAAATATGCAACACTAGGCAAAACAACAAACCCGACAAACAAACAGTCCTGAAAGGTAAAACAAAAACACTAAACAGGAAACAACCACCCACAAAACACAATGGAAAACAGGCTACCTAAAAATGGTTCTCAATCAGGGACAACGATTGACAGCTGCCTCTGATTGAGTACTATACCAGGCCAAACAAAGAAATAGAAAATCATAGACAAACTAACATAGACAACCCACCCAACTCACGCCCTGACCATACTAAAACAAAAGACAAAACAAAGGAACTAAGGTCAGAATGTGACAGAACCCTTGGATTTGAGAACTGGTTGACCCTCCTTTGGCAGCAATGACCTCAACCAAACGTTTTCTGTAGTTGCGGATCAGACCTGCACCAACGGTCAGGAGGAATTTTGGACCACTCCTCTTTACAAAAGTGTTTCAGTTCAGCAATATCCTTGGGGTGTCGTGTGTGAACTGCTCTCTTGAGGTCATGCCACAGCATCTCAATTAGGTTGAGGTCAGGACTCTGACTGGCCCACATCAGAAGGCGTATTTATTTCTGTTGAAGCCATTCTGTTTTGGGTCATTGACCTGTTGCATCACCCAACTTCTGTTGAGCTTCAATTGGCAGACAGACAACCTAACATTCTCCTGCAAAATGTCTTGATAAACTTGGGAATTCATTTTTCGGTCGATGATAGCAAGCTGTCCAGGCCCTGAGGCAGCAAAGTGGCCCCAAACCATGATGCTCCCTCCACCATACTTTACAGGGGATGAGGTTTTGATGTTGGTGTGCTGTGTCTTTTTTTCTCCACACACAGTGTTGTGTGTTCCTTCCTAAGAACTCAACTGTAGTTTCATCTGTCCACAGAATATTTTGCCAGTAGCGCTGTGGAACATCCAGGTGCCCTTTTGCAAACTTCAGACGTGCGGCAATGTTTTTTTTGGACAGCAGTGGCTTCTTCCGTGGTGTCCTCCCATGAACACCATCTTGTTTAGGGTTTTACGTATCGTAGACTCGTCAACAGAGATGTTAGCATGTTCCAGAGATTTCTGTAAGTCTTTAGCTGACACTCTAGGATTCTTCTTAATCTTAAGGATTAGCCTCTTTTTTCAATTTAGATTTTGGCCACTAGATGGCATTAGTATACGTGTTAGACTGATCCAATGAACCGTTGCATTTCTGTTAAAAATGTTGCATCAAGACTGCCCAAATGTCCCTAATTTGTTTATTAATAACTTTTCATGTTCAAAATTGTGCACTCTCCTCAAACAATAGCATGGTATTCTTTCACTGTAATAGCTACTGTAAATTGGAAAGTGCCGTTAGATTAACAAGACTGTAAGCTTTCTGCCAATATGAGATATGTCTATGTCCTGGGAAATTGTCTTGTTACTTATGCCATGCTAATCTCATTGGCCTATGTTAGCTCAACCTTCCCGTGGAAGGGACACCGATCCCGAAGAAGTCCTCAGAGCATTCTGCGCTGTGCTCTTGCAGTCATCTTTGCAGGACGGCCACTCCTAGGGAGAGTAGCAACAGTGCTGAACTTTCTCCATTTATAAACAATTTGTCTTACTGTGGACTTATGAACATCAAGGCTTTTAGAGATACTTTTGTAACCCTTTCCAGCTTTATGCAAGTCAACAATTCTTAATCTTAGGTCTTCTGAGATCTCTTTTGTTTAAGGCATCGTTCACATCAGGCAATGCTTCTTGTGAATAAGAAACTTAAATTTGTGAGTGTTTTTTATAGGGCAAGGCAGCTCTAACTACAATCTCGTCTCATTGATTGGTCTCCAGGTTAGCTGGCTCCTGACTCCAATTAGCTTTTGGAGAAGTCAGACCTAGACAACCAGGTGACCGGGAGTTCCTAACTAATCATCAACTTTAATTGATCAATCAAGTATAAGGGAGGAGTTAAAACCCGCAGACACTCGGACCTCCATGGAATGAGTTTGACACCTTTGGTCTATAGTCTATGTACACGCTGTGTTTCACTCACAGTGGTGAAAAAGAAAAAGATGCTTCCTTTGTTGTTGGAGAGGAAATAACAATGTAATTAAGTGGATTATCTATGAGATTGCTTATAACAATTAATAATACCATCGTTGTTGTTTTCGCTTTGTAACCTTTCTACCACTCCTGTTCCTGGAGCTAAACAGGTTCCTATTTACATATAACCTTTATTTAATGGAGGATTATCTGTAAAAGTGAATTTATGCCTCTTGTTTAACCTGTTCCCCTTGTATGAACAATGTCCAGCTCTGTAGTAATTTGCTTGTATATTCCACCCGTCGTATGCCCGGTTTGTATATTGAATTATACTACGGCTCACTGCCACACAGTTAATAGCATAATTAACTCCAAACTGATTACGTCAGAGGAGGTTACAAAGTTGCTTTAGGGGGTGATTAAAGGTTACTATATTTAGAGTACAAAATGAATAAATTAACTATTGGTAAATGTGAACAGTTGTTCAATCAATGATGTGCATTGGCCTTTGTGCCATAGCCTCTTAAAGAGTACTTATCTTATGTATTATAATGTATGTGTGTAGGGTACCAGTATCAATAGATGTGTTGTTATAATGTGTGGAGTCTCTAGTGCAAAGCGGGGTTCTGCAGGCTAACTGTAAACAGGCTGACAGGAGTGATCAGGCCCTACCGACCTCAAACTGCAGGGGAGGAGAGGCAGCCCGTCAGGAAGGGAGGGAGGGAGGGCGGGCGGGCAGCTCAGACACTGGGCCCAAGCAACTGCTGCCCAGACACCAGGCCTAAGCCCAGGATCCTGTTGACCCACCGCAACCATGCGGAAAATGAGAAAGGACTGATAGTTACTGAAAACCTACAGGAATTTATCTATTTATTTGTATTGACAAAGTGCCGACGATGGTGGGAGAAGGGTTTTAAAGGACTCCAGGCTGCTATGTCAACAGTGACCGATGATTGATTTCAGCTCAGGTATAGGGAATCATGGGGTCTGAAAACAACCCAATTTGTCTTCTTCTGATAATAGATTCCACTCCATGCCTTGGCGTGAAGAGAGAACAGATACATGACACCCAGACATACTGTATCTAACCCAATAGTTTATTATCCCCGTTATTCATTCAGTAATCCACCTCTCAACTCTCTCCACCTACACTTATCCTAATGCACTGTGTCATAATGTCAGAAACCATCCGTCCTTAACCTTGTATGGAATGTGGATGGATGCTGCTCACCAAATGGCCAACAAACCTTTCCATTAACTTCACTGTACAAAGGCCCCTTTTCTTACTCCACTTTCACTTTTTTAAACAACTCCATGCAATTTCGACCACATTCCCTGCCACCATTTCAAGTGGATTAGGGTTTCAACCATTACACCCCTCACTTTTACTTTCTTTTGTTTTTCCAGTTCTACAAATATTGTTGAACTATACGAGCTGCATGAGCACAATATTGGAGTTGGACAAGGACCAGAAGTTCAGATGCATCGAATATTCACCTTCAAGTTGATTGATTATTGGCAAAATAGTTCTGTTCACGTCAACGTACTGTTATAGTAGTCTCTCAAATCTGGTTTCACTTGCTGCACTGCCGAAGTTCTCATTTTCCCCCAAAAAAAATCTAACTTATTTTTAAACTCTTGAATTCTTTGTAATCTCCGTCTGTGAGTTGTAGGTGGTTGAATGATTACATTTGAAACGTGACATTTATGACTTTGCCATCTTAAGAAAGATGATTGAGAACATTGGTGACTCAGAATAGTGTTGCTTCCACATCAATCCCTCCTTGTTTCTCCTCCCTCACTTTCCATTTTAGCTTGGCAACATAATCTTTAGACGCTTTGTTACAAGTAAAATGTATTTATCCATTGAATATTAACGCTACATATATGGGAAATAACTAGTTCTTGCCAGTATGAGGGACCATAGAGAAAAATGACAGTCATTAATTCTGCCTGTGTTTTTTTATCTTTTCCCATATCCAACTCCCTTGCAAATGCATTTTCAGTTTCACTAAAGCATAATAGGTACAGCACCTTGCTCCAGGCCAAACAAAACCGTAAGTCGAGTTTACAGCTCAGGCGCACAGCCCCCAAGCACTGGCCACATCCCCACCAGTACAACCCTTAAACCACAGCTTCCATCGCTACCTACCTGGCCCAATTGGAAACCCTAATGTATTATGGGCCGACAAGGCATTTCTATTCCAAGTTCATTCAGCCAAAGGTCACTGACGAAGGGCTACTATATGTACATGCCAATCAGCAACAAATGTCTGCATGTTGTAGTTGAATCAATGTGAAAAGAGCAGGGTGCAAATGCTTTCTCTCCCCAGAGAGCCTGATATGATGCCAATCCATGTTAATGTCAACAACAATGCCATAATGTCAAGCACATTCAATTTGATTTATACTACTGTGAACAGTCATTGGTTACTGGGTTACTCAACATGACAGGGACACGACAGTAGAGATCTTAGAACCGGGGAAGTTAAAGTGTTCTCTCTCGCTCTCCAAGCACTGACTCAATTCTTTCACGGCCTTTCGGCTTGATCCACCTCCTTCCTCCAGGCGAGATGAGCTCTGTCAGGCGAGCCTGGTCCTTAGATGTGACACTCTCCAGCAGAGGACCACATCAGAGGAGATTGCAGGGGAGTCTGGAGAGATGAGACAGCAGACATGCCAAAGGTCTAACATCAAAGTCCTGTTCTAGACTGACATCTGACTGTCTGTTCTTAGGACGGATTCTTGTTGGACAAGTTGGGGGACTTTTAGTCTTTCAGATAGGATTGCAATTTAGACCAGCTCAAATGTTAGGGAGTCTCAGTCCTGCATGCACTGGGTGTGAATGAACACCCACACACACACATACACGGTCTAAAATTACACGTGTTTTGTTATCCTAGAACAGAAAAGGACAGACACAATACGGTCTGTGATGCACTGTGACTTTGAATAGGAACTCTCACGAAGGAACATGGCATCATGCAGAGTGGTCGAAAGAAAAACATGATTTGATTGCTCTGAGAACAATATGGCAGTGCTGGTTGGTTGGGGGGGGGGGGGGGGGAGTTGGCAGGGGGACGAAAGAGACGGTTAATATGCCAGCGGCTAAAAAGCATTTCTCTGGCTTTTCATTGCTGTTTAGCCTCCTAAGCTTTAGCTGCACTCCTCCTTGTCCCCTCTGAGCTTGGTTTAAATTAATCCCAATGTACTCTTCAACAACATGTATTCATGAATATGATTTTCTCACACTTTATCAATGTATACCTTGAATTCCCTTTTACCGTGTTTCAATGTTTGACCCCACTGCTCTTTGGTCATTTCTCCACTAGATAAAGAGGCTATATTTTCAATAACCAAGAAGGTGTACACATTCTACTGTGTTCTAAAGACAACCAAATGATGTATGTCTGTGTTGTCACAATGCACTCCCCAGCTAGCAGGCAGAGTATGGTGGAATTTAACCTGAGATTAATTCTTAATGTGGGGGATTCTATTTTTTTAACAACATTGCACACTTTGGTGTTTGCAATTAACTGCCCACAATAATCCTTTTTCTGGCACTGGAGACATGCAGCTCTGATATGCAGCAATGTGGCCATTGCCAAAGGGGGAGCAACTTTAATTATGCATTGATGGAACAAAAGATGCATCAGCCGGGGTACAAAACAAAACCCCCAGCAACTTGTGAACTACTCAAAAATGATATTTTTTTTTTACCGAAATATAAAGTTATCCAACTTAAGCCATTATTTGTGAAGATCTGTGACAGACCAAGACGAAAGACCTGCAGGGACCTGGGAGGGCCCATTACATGTTTAGAAGTTAATGAGTCAAATCTTGTGGAGTCAGGACGCAAACAAGTTCATGCATCACGTCACTGTATTCCAGTAAAGCCAAATGTACTGTACGTAAACCTTCAGAGAACCACCTTGTATTTGTTTGTCCCAGCTCCGTGCTGAACCATGGACCATGCAGGGGCTCTCATATTTAGTTGTTGTTCTTAGCCCAGGAGGAGTGCACCTACTGTATACAAAGTGGCCTTAGTGTGGAGCAAACATAGTAAAGGGCAATGGAGGAGAGCAAACTGTCTTGGACAAAAATACCTGTCAGTTCGGCCTACACATTCAAATACTGGAGCGGAAAATATTTTTGGTAGCCCAGATTGTTCTGGCAATTCACACATAGGAACTTAATTGATGTTTAACATGCCTTTTACATTTCTATCACAAACAATGTTTCTGAAAATCATAATGAAATTGGCCATTTTAAGTCCTTTTTAGACCTATACATGCCTCCTGTTAGACCCTACGATCGATGAACTGTACATGATACAGACAACCTCTTAGTGTCATTATACTCCTTATAGTGTTCTCTCAAATATGGAGTATGTATAGATTGTGAAATACACTATTTAACATTCATTTAATCAACATAGAAATATGAATACTTCAAAACGTATATGGCATCCAGCTCATTGTCTACTTCAGAGCCAAACGCCTGATTGTCAGAGGAGGATGAGACCTTGAGATTGCACTATCGATGAAAATGCGACATCAGACTTGGTTAACATCACAGTGTAGACTGCTGCTGCACGGTCACCACGTCCGGCTGTCCTTACCTACCCCACCACGTCCAATCTCACCACGTCCACTTCAATCAGCACATCACATCCTCTCAGCTGCCCCAACATGGACTGATGGCAGACTGACGGCTGTCTGAGGATGACGTAGAGAGATCCACATTTCACTCTGAGAAGCCTTGGGCGCTCGTCTCCTGTCTGTCTGACTCAGCAGATCGGTCAACCCTGGGCCCTAAAGGAGGCAGAAATCAACAGTACGTTCCTCTTACCCTCGGGGTAGAGACTGGCCACTGTACGACCCTCAGTGCCTGGGGTTTCCACCCTGAGATCAGAGGATGGAACGGTCAGTCAAAGAGCAGACCCCTTACTTATTGGAGAGGCTGGGTCTGGGACTGAGCTGTGGCTGGGGTGGTATTGGACTCGAAGGCTGGTTAATTCATAGACCACACTGCCCTGTCCTGTTCTCTTCTAGTCATTCATTGTGTCCTGCCTCTTAACATACACAACCAAATTTTAGAGAGGAGAAAAAAATATTTCACTGAGAATTTAATAATACCAGGGCTGGAAGCCTTTTTTGGCAGTGAAAGTTCCACAACAGCTGTGTGGGAAAGTTTCAATGAACTCACTGACATACAGACAGACACAGATACAGACAGGCAGGCAGGCAGAAAGACCGGCAGACTGACAGGCTGAGCCAGGTGCCACAAAGGATGTATGGTATTTACATAGATGTGTGTATAACACGGACCCTATCTATAGGTCGTGATTTTTATTTTTTCAAACAGGTGGGCAGTGGAAATAATGTGCATGAATATGCCTGTATCATTTTTTATCAGATATAAAACGTTCAATCATCTTTTTGTTCAGATCAGCTTTACATTGTGTTCAAAAGTCTATTCATTGTCAGATGTCATTCGTCTAAGCCGTGGATGCTGAATGTGACACAGTATAGCTGACAGCAGATGAGATCAAATTAACTGTGTATGGTTGTAGAATTTGACGCCCACTCACACATCCAAACAGAACGGTTTAAATATGACATTACTTGAAGTGGCAGATTTTCAATGAGTGTATGTAGGCCATTTTGAGAGCAAACAATGGATCCATCCACTAAGTCTTTATCTCTTTGTACTGATGGCCAGAAGTGCTTTTTCTGTGAGGTGAGTAATCAGACTGATTATTAACTATGGTGGATAAGACTTGAGCACACGCTGCTGATAAATGGGTGGTTTGATGCTTGCATAACCTCTCCTCTCAGATATGTCTCCATAGTGTAGCAGCTGAAAACTGTGGGGTTCTCAATACATTTGTACACTATATATACAAAAGTATGTGAACACCACTTCAAATTAGTGGATTCGGCCACACCCATTGCTGACAGGTGTATGAAATCAAGCACACAGCCATGCAAGCTCTATAGACAAACATTGGCATTAGAATGTTCTTACTGAAGAGCTCAATGACTTTCAACGTGGTACTGTCATAGGATGCCATCTTTCCAACAAGCCAGTTTGTCAAATTTCTGCCCTGATAGAGCTGCCCCGGTCAAAAGTAAGTGCTGTTATTGTGAAGTCGAAACGTCTAGGAGCAACAATGGCTCAGCTGCGAAACAGTAGGCCAAATAAGCTCACAGAACGAGACCGCCGAGTGCTGAAGTGCGTTGTGAGTAAAAGTCGTCTGTCCTCGAGTTGCAACACTCACTACCGAGTTCCAAACTGCCTCTGGAAGCAACGTCTGCACAAGAACTGTTCGTCGGGAGCTTCATGAAATGGGTTTCCATGGCCGAGCAGACGCACACAGGCCTAAAGCTCGCCGCTATTGGACTATTGAGCAGTGGAAACGCTTTCTCTGGAGTGATGAATCACGTTTCACCATCTGGCAGTCCGACGAACGAATCTGGGTTTGGCCAGGAGAACGCTACCTGCCCGAATGCATAGGGTCAATTGTAAAGTTTGGTGGAGGAGGAATAATGGTCTGTGGCTGTTTTTCATGGTTCGGGCTAGGGCCATTAGTTCCAGTGAAGGGAAATCTTAACGCTACAGCATGCAATGACATTCTAGACGATTCTGTACTTCCAACTGTGTGGCAACAATTTGGGGAAGGCCCTTTCCTGTTTCAGCATGACAATGCCCCCGTGCACAAAGCAAGGTCCATACACAAATGGTTTGTCATGATCGGTGTGGAAGAACTTGACTGGCCTGCACAGAGCCCTGACCTCAACCCCATCGAACACCTTTGGGATGAATTGGAGCGTCGACTGAGAGCCAGGCCTAATCGCCCAACATCAGTGCTCGACCTGACTAATGCTCTTGTGGCAGAATAGAAGCAAATCCCCGCAGCAGTGTTCCAACATGTGGTGGAAAGCCTTCCCAGAAGAGTGGAGGCCATTATAGCAGAAAAGGGGGGACCAACTACATATTAATGCCCATGATTTTGGATTGAGATGTTTGACGAGCAGGTGTCCACATACTTTTGGCCGTGTAGTGTAGATAGGTCTACTCAATGCAAAAAAATACAACATAGAAAGAAATGGAGAGTGCGAGACAGCAAAATAGATGTAGAGAGAGACTGCAAAAGAGATAGGGAAAGAGACAGCAAGAGAGAGGGGGGAGAGAGAGAGAGCAAGAGAGAGATAGGATTATAAATAAAAAATCTTGCAAGCAAAACTAGTGAGCTAGCAAAAGGGAGAACCACCCTCTCCTGCTGTTGTTAGGCCAGAGACATGTTGTTCTGTGAGCAGGCTGACAGCAGGGACTAGCCAGGGTCAGCTTTAAACCTCCACAGAGACAGGGAAAGGTCAGTGGCCACCCTCTGTCTCTGGCTTGTGGCTGTTTGGTGTTCTGTGGCTGTTTGGTGTGTCATCATGGCATGGAGCATGGAGCGGTCCATACACACACACACAGACGCGTGCACACACACACACACATACACACGCACACGCAAACTGGTTCTAATTAAACAGAACTGCAAGAACTGGTCCTTGAACCCCTACTGAGGCTTTTCAGCAGGAGTTTAGACATGACTTGACCAGTGCAGTTGGGTGAATCTCGTGTTTTAACTGTTTGTGTTCCTGAGCTATAGGAAATGGCTGAATTGAGAAAGTCATTCTTAGTTTTTGGGGAAGATATTATATTTTGTTTGTATGAAAAGGAATCCTCTTACCTTGTAAGCAGTTCAAATGGCTTGTTAGATTTGAAGTATTTCCAAGTACAACTCTAACCTGACAAAGATTCATCTGAGGATGCAGGATTAAATGCAGAGTATTCATCTCTCTAATAATCCTTATTCGGCAGCTTTATGGCAGGGGCGAGGTTTCCCAGCACCATTATATAAAATGCAATGGTCTCTGTGAGGATCTTGTCTCTCTTGACCATTGGGTAACATTCATTATTTTGGCTACAATGTTCTATCCTTATCCATGCTCAGAAAACAGAATTGGTTTTGAGAAAAAGTGAAATTTGACATCCATAAATTTTTTTTAAAAACAACTTTTTTTTAAATACATTTTCTCAGACCCACTTAAACTAATCATGTGTGATATTTGACTTGAAGAAGAAAGAAAAAAAAGACATCCCACTGGGTAATTTTAAGGTGAGGTGTTGACACGCGTTCTAAAGGTCAGAACATAATTCAACCCCAACGTCTTCATGTAAACTATAACACTTGATAGTAATGCTCGTTTAGGCATCACTAAAAAGGCGTCAACAACTTTTTGTGATTTGTGTGATCACACAACCGGATTGTGTGACGATAGTAAGAAGAGAAAAACGGACAAGGAGACACATCTGTGTCGAAGCTAACGTTGCCTTTCACATTGTCACTGTTGTTAATCGACAGTTCTTCAAGGTTCGCCCATTGTTAAAACTCAACATTGATTGTGTTTGCCAAGAATTCCCCATCCTTGGGCTGCATGCCATATGAGAGGAAGTATACTGCATTTGGCGCTGCAATTGAAATGCAAGCTGAATAACCCAGCCTGATAGCACATGCGGCAGCTCTAAGAGATTTTAGTGTGAGCCATTCAAGCAGCTGTTGTGAATGCCAGTCACACAAATAATGTGGCTATTCAAGTGTAAATGTATTTCTCATGGACAATTGTGAGAAAATGATTAGCTGCAGTTGCCGGCACGTCCAGGCTATTAACTTTTGACATGGGTAAAACGTCTGCAAAACCAACATCCTTTCCGAGGATGACACGCTCGCCTCACTGTCCTATACATCACGATGACACCAATTGGACACCTGACGTCAGTCTGCATTGACGCATTACCATTGATTTTCCTCGTGCTTCCCAGTCACATTGTGTAAAGGGACCTACATACAGTAATGTAGCTGTGTCCCCTGGCACGTGCTGTACAGTACACCGACTGGACGTTTCAATTGCTATTAGTCGTATATTGAGTAACCACGTGGTATATACTGTCCAACGAAATGCTTACTTGCAGGTTCCCTCTCGACATTGCAATAACAATAAGAAATCATAAATGAGAAGAATAGATAATAATAATAATATCAAGTAAATGGATCAGTAGAATAGAAGACATTATAGCAAGCTAAAACGAAAGGCACGATTTATAGTACAATATTTACACGTGTATCAGGGGAAGGGGGCAAGTGTTTAAATTGTGCAGTATTAGAAATAGTAAATAGAGTCAGTTAGCAGCAATTGTGATGTGTGTGTATCATGAATGAGTGCGTGTGTGTGTGTGTGTGCGTGCGTGCGTGCGTGTGTGTACGTGTGTGTGTGTTTGCTAAAGTGCGGAGAGTCAGTGCAGCGGGTCAGTCCAGTTAAAGTGTTCAGCAGTCTAATGGCTTGTAGACAGAAACTTTCTCTGAGCCTGTTGGTATTGGACCTCATGACCTCACGGATACCATGTGAAAAGGAGCGACCCGGCTCTACGTATTTGACTGGTTTGTGACCCACTGACACCCACCCCGGTTAGAGGGGAATGAAGCAGCCCAAGAGTTAACATGGGAATGAACATGGGAAGGGTTCTGTAATAATGAAATTGCAATATTTGTTTAACCTTTCTCTCACTAGGCAAGCCAGTTAAGAACAAATTCTTATTTACAATGACGGCCTACAATGGCAGCAATGAATATACACATCTAAGATGCAATGAACAGAACAAAGTAATGAATGGTTATGAATGAGCTATACTGTGTAATGGCATAGAACTACAAGAGCATAATAGGAAGAACAGTATCTAATAACCAGGTATTACATAATAATACAGGAATAACGACTAGCAGGATTGCTAACAATATTAACAACGGCAGAGTAAGTGAAAACAAGCTACCTAACACCATACAATGAGGCTATACAAACGGGCAACATAAATAGCAAGTATTACACATAGAAATTACACTAGTGGTAATAATAGCCAATACTAATGTCAACAGCGTATAACATATAAATAGTGTTAGATGAGTTTGTAAACTAGCTTAAACTTTAATATTACAAAAGTAATATTGAATTGTGTTTGGTTGACCATGCAACCAAATATCACCATTTAAAAGAGATACAACTTTCCAAGCATTAGATACATCTGAGCCACTGGATCAATCCTATTCTTTAACTGTTCATTTTGGTTTAGTTGGAGTTGTGAATCCAGTGGAATTGTGTTTGGTTGTCAAAGCAACCACATATCGACATTTGAAGGAGATGTATCTTTTGTGCCGCTGACTTAGTCTGGTTTTAATTCCAGTTTAACTACAAATTACAACTGATATGTTGGATTTAGGTCTCCGTCTCAGCCAAAAATCTAAGTTAAGGAATAGGACTAAATCAAATGAAACGTTATTGAAAGTGCATTTAAAGTGCATGTGAAATCAATCAAAGCTTGAACTCCTAGGCCTATATGTATTGTCTATTTTTAGTTGAACCCTGGGTTGAATTTAAAACTTTGCAAATGCTATATAGGCGTTAAAGTATATTTGTTGATATGACTTTAGAGTATGGTTACATTTCGTTTACTTTGTTTGACCTAACCTTCAATAGCAACAGTGAATCTATTGAGTTACCAAGAGATCTCTCAATAATCATTCTCACGATAGCACGTTCATAGTAGTCAGTGGCAAATATCAAAGCTAAGCAGGCTTGGTTAAAACCCTGAACAGGAAACCAAAAGGATAGCTGTAGATAGATTAACTCTTCAGTAGGAGGCACTGCCCAGCCCATTGTATTTTTTTCTGATAGTAAATATAACATTGAAGATCTGATGTTGTTTCAAAGGTACAAACTCAACATATTTTATACAAGCTTTGTCTATGTTGAACATTGGTTACCATGGTGACATAACCCCGCAGTTGAAATGTCACCCTCAAAACAACAGTTCACGTTGATTCGTTTAAAGAAAAATCCAACATATTTTCCACGTAGATTCCGCGTCACAATGCATTGACAAATTACGTTGTAACAACGTTGATTCAACCGGTTTGTGCCCAGTGGGTGGTAGGGAACAATCAGAAGGGGCTGATAAAGGCACTCCGTATACATCCTCGGGGCTCACAAAGGACTGAGATGATTGAGCCGACATACTCTATGGCAGGGGCTTTTAACAACGCAGCCTGAGCCGTGACTTAAATGGGCCCTCCTACAGCCTGCTGGCTATTCTTGCTATACGTCATCACATAAATCACACTAGTCATGTATCGTTAATAAAACAAATCATATGCAACATGTTTATATGATACACTAATACTACATAGTGGATTCAATGAGTCGGCTATTCTATATGTACTGTATATTCTGCTGCCTTTCTCAACCGCTTAATAATGCTGTACCATGAGATGAATTACTGTGAACCCCAGGGGAATGTACATTAACTTGGTTTTACCACCTGGGATGCATTTGTCACCCTTCTATAGGGTCTCTCCCTAGAAGTCTATTTGTGCAGCAACACACGCGCGCACACACACACACACGCACAGCCAGGCCAATCTCCTGGCCCTCATAGCAGGCAAACTAATAGCCAGTCCTGTGTAAGTAAAGGACTTTGCCTCTTGCCCCAGAGGACCCCGTGCAGTGTGAGTTGTGGCAGGCAGGAATAACCGAAGGTGCCTTCCCCCATATGCTCACTATCACCATGAGTCACAAAGCTGAAATCTACATTTGCATCTGCTGGAGCAGAACAGGTAGCCATCCAGAGATTATTTATCTACCTCAGTCTTTTTCAGAGGGACGTGAGACTGTCCACAGGCATAATGTGTCTTCTTCATTATCTCAACACATAGGAGAATAGTTTGTTTCTTGGTTTGTTAGTCAAATTGTTAAATCTGAAGGGCCTCCCGGGTGGCGCAGTGGTTAAAGGCGCTGTACTGCAGCGCCAGCTGTGCCATCAGAGTCCCTGGGTTCGCACACAGGCTCTGTCGTAACCGGCCGCGACCGGGAGGTCCGTGGGGCGACGCACAATTGGCCTAGCGTCGTCCGGGTTAGGGAGGGATTGGTCGGTAGGGATCTCCTTGTCTCATCGCGCACCAGCGACTCCTACTCCTGTGGCGGGCTGGGCGCAGTGCGCGCTAGCCAAGGTTGCCGGGTGCACGGTGTAGCCTCCGACACATTGGTGCGGCTGGCTTCCGGGTTGGACGCGCGCTGTGTTAAGAAGCTGGTTGGGTTGTGTATCGGAGGACGCATGACATTCAACCTTCGTCTCTCCCGAGCCCGTACAGGAGTTGTAGCAATGAGACAAGATAGTAGCTACTACAACAATTGGATACCACGAAATTGGGGAGAAAAAGGGGTAAAATAAAATAAAAATGTGTTAAATCTGTATTAAAAGCAACAATATGTCACTTTTTGGCAGAGGTGTGGACTCGAGTCACATGACTTGGACTCGAGTTTGACTTTAACACCAATGACTCGTGATTTAACTTGGACTTGAGACTTTTGACTAGAACTTACTTGATACCCTCGCCAAGCCCAAATATTAAAAATGATGCTATTTAAAAAAGTGTGCAGCGCATCAACTCTTCATTCAACCAATCAAATTGTGCCAGCTGAGAAAAAGTTGCTTGTGGCAATGCAGAGGAACGTCGGCGGGTGAATTCAGATGAAAACCTTGGAAAGATGATATCCAAAATTATTATTTTCGGATATAAAGACTAAGCTGTATCAACAAAAAATGGATTGCAACTTGCAAAACATGCGGGAAGAAAATGACAGACACAACAACTTCCAACTTTGTTCGACATTTGAAGCTGCACAAAGAATGGTAAGTCGTGGCTAATATAGCCGACCGCTATATCATTCATAACTTTGCTAGTGTAGCATGTTGGCTAACGTAATGTGAAATCAATGAGCCTCCACACAGTCAGTGCGGGAACGTGATCATTGCACCCAAGATTGAGCTACAAATGGCTAGGCAGTTTGTAGCCTAAATCCTGCCTGATGTTACTGCTGTTCCTAAAGCCATTGACATATGTTAGCCTACTGTAACCACACACACAGCGTGTGTGTGTGAAGGTTGGGAGATTGTGTACAAGCCTACATCACCCGATTGCGCCCCATAGGGATCCTCGATAGTGGGGATGGGGGGGGATCTGTATGAAATATGAAGTGGTATTACATTTGGTGAAGAGCACATTATGACTGACTTGTTCAAACTCAAAGTTTAGAATTTGAGACTTGACTTGAGACTTGACATGGACTTGCCTGTCTTGATTTGAGACTTGAGTGCTAAGACTTGAGACTTATTTGTGACTTGTAAAACAATGACTTGTTCCCACCTCTGCTTTTTGGACTACCTGACCAAATTCACATAGAAATTTAAGTTATAGATCTGTCATTCTCATTGAAAGCAAGTCTAAGAATTCGTAGATCTATTATGTGTGTGCTATTTCTATGCTTCCCATTCTTAAGTTTCGTTATTGCATCATTTACTTTCGGTTTTCTACACAAGCTTCAAACAGCTGAAAATACAATATTTTTGGTTAATGAAGATACTATTACAATTTTAGCAACCAGGAAATGGCGTTGTGATTCCTGCATATTGTACATTTAATTGTCTGATAACAAATACATTAGGCTGATCAATTCATTCCAACCCTAAATAGTCTGATAGGGGGGTTTTGGTTTAACAAAGTTGAACTGGGTAGGAAATAGCACTGTGGCCCGGAGGCTAAATCCATCTGACAGTACCGATGCACCAAGTCTGGAATCAACAGGTCCCTGGACAGCTTGTACCCCCAATCCATAAGGTTGATAAACAGTCCGGGTAGCTATTTGGTTAACTATTTAACTATCTGCAATGACCCTTTTTCACAAACTTTTTTGACTCATCATGTATGCTGCTGCTACTGCTTATTGCCTGTCACTTTGTACATATCTACCCCAATTACCTCCTACACCTGCACATCGTCTCTGTACCCCTTGTGTATAGCTAAGTTATCATTACTCGTTGTCTTTCACTTTCTATTATTTTTCTATTTTCTTTCTCTCTGCATTGTTGTAAGCATTTCACTGTTAGTCCACACCTGATGTTTATGAAGCATGTGATGAATACAATTTGATTTGATTTCTGCTTGTGCAGAACCCTGATATCACCAGCTCCTTGGGCAAGGCAATAAATCACAATCAAATGACTGAGGTTTGCCAAATGCCAAGGCTAATTTCCCCAGCCAAAGCCCATGTATGCCTTATTCATGTCGAGATAATTACCAAGGCAGTGGGCGTTAGGTGTTCTTGATTGAGAGGCATATTTCCAAAAGGTGGATGTTTATAGACCTGTTGCCTTCCCCACATCGTTCACAGCCCCTCATTGTGGAAAATGTGTCTTCTCGCTATGTCTCATAAACACCTCATATAATCTTATCTCTCAGTTTAAGGGCAGGTCCCCCCCCCCCCCCCCCCCGAGTCAAGCTCTCATAGTCATGGCAACAGCTCAAGCCGTCACCAGCGAAACCAGTATGATGTGAGATAACCCTGAATTGGAGAAATTAGGGTTATCTCTGAGTTCTTGTGCTAGAAAAAAATGGGTCTTGTAGAGACAATAAACATATATCTCTATAAAGGCAATGGGAGATCAGAAAGGAAATAGAAATAAACAATTCATGGAACCTGGTTCAGGAGAATTGCATTGACGACAACCGTAGAGGTGATTCATAGGCCCCTTATTGGCTTTGGATTTAGGATGCTTTTATGTCTACTCTGGATAGCTATTTAAATTTGATATACTAAAAGGCCCATGAGGCAAAGGGGTTGATCACAATTCATTCTCACTAACTGCACTTTCATAATATCACTTGTTTCCTTTGGCCTCCCGCTGAAACGGTAAAACATATCCCCATTCCATTTTTTTCAGGGGGAGCAGGCCATTGTGTTTTTCTCTGATGTACTAAAGGTGAGGAATGAAACCAACCTTGGCGAGTTCGAAGACGGATGACTCACAAGAATGAAATAAGTTATATCACTTTTCCGTTCATCCTGTGGGAAGGTGGTGTAGATTTCAGTGTGTGGGATCATCCATCTCCAAAAATAATTTGAGGGAATATTATTCTCATTATTTCCAAACAAAGTTATTACTATTTGACAAACATCTGTCAAGGCATGTTATTTTGTCTAAAATGTCAATGGACAACTTCCGGTGAAACTGGAGGGTGCGCAATTCAATTCAATAATCAGAAAAATGATGGATGTTAAACATTTAGGTACATATAAATGTCGTATATCGTCTGAAAGCTTAAATTCTTGGTAAATCTAACTGCACTGTCTGATTTACAGTAGCAATTATAGCAAAAAACATGTCATGCGATTGTTTGATGACGCCGCCCCACATCAAAATATTTTTACACCGGCACAGGTTTCATACATTCACAAATAACGATTAAATATTCACTTACTTTTTGAAAATCTGCCTCTGATTTGTCATCCAAAGGGTCCCAGCTATAACATGTAGTGTCGTTTTGTTAGATAAAATCCTTCTTTATATCCCAAAAAGTCAGTTTAGTTGGCGCCATCGATTTGAGTAATCCACTCGTTCAACATGCAGAGAAAGGAATCCAAAAATCTACCCCTAAACTTTGTTTCAACAAGTCAAAATAAGTTTATATTTACTCCTCAGATACCCTAAAAGAAGTATGTTCAAAAGGAAACCGATTTTAAGCAGGTGCATCCTGTCTTCATGGCGCACGCTAACACGAATTTCCAGGACTGTGTCCCTGTACTAAAACTGATATTTCTTATTCGTTTTTGAAGTTACAAGCCTGAAACTTTGAACATAGACTACTGACACCCTGTGGAAACCGTAGGAATTGCATCCAGGGAGCGAATTTTCAATATGACCGTTGCCTTTCTAAGAAGATGGTCTCTCAAATAAAAAAGAATTCAGGTTGGTTTTTCTTTGGATTTTCACCTATCATATCTATTGTGTTATATTGTACTACATTATTTGAACATTTCTACAAACTTCAAAGTGTTTTCTTTCCAATGGTACCAATGGTATATGCATATCCTAACTTCAGAGCCTTAGCAACAGGCAGTTTACTTTGGGCACGTCATTCAGGCGTAAATGGAGAAAAAAGGTGCCAAACCCTAAGAGGTTTTAACACTCTCATGAGATCATGCCGGATACTGTAATGGTAAAGGCAGACGTGGTTGTAAGCGTGAAAAGTTGCGTAACGTTCACTACATTCATTGATTATAGCCAAGTCGTTAGCTCTTGCCCAATAACTTCCACTGAGGCGTGACAGAGGATAATCTCTATCTCAGTCTGGTGTTGGAAGGAATGGAAACCGTTGGACGAATATTGGTCAGCAGGTCCGAACTTCACCAAAAAAGGAGGTTGTTGTCCGGTCCAGTGTGAGGGAGTTAGCTGTGTTGTGTTGACAAACATGCTATGTGAGAGGGGAGATATGGGGGGAGTGAGTTTACAGAGTCTCTACAGAATGGGAGGGATGAACAGCAGAGGCGAGCTGAGGTCAAGCGGTTGATTTCAATCACCTCGGAGAAATCAGTCGGTTTCTTTATTCAGACGTTCTAAGGTCAGGTATTTCTTTCCTGTGAACTGATGTCATGTCAGTTTAAATGAGGGGAGAGAGAGGAAGAGAAACAGAAAAACAGAAGGAAAAAAATGTTTTCGAAAAACAACTAAAAAACTCATTTTCTCAAATGATAGAAAGATGACTCACTAGTCAGATACGTGGCTGAGGGTGATTGCTCAGAGAGTGTGAGAGAGAGCAAGAGAGAGAAACGGAAGGAAAATTACTTTTCGAAAAACAGACAATTGATTTAACTGAACTAAACTAAAAAACTAATTTTCTCAATGATAGAAAGATGACTCACTAGTCAGAGACGTGGCTGAGCAGGGATATTACTAATTTCATATTGTCACTGGATAGACATGGGCAGAGGACAGGATTATTAAGACAGGGTTTGGGTCAGGTGTCCCTTGCACTGCATCATTTTACTACGGTGAGTCATATCCTGCAGTAAGATAGTCAGAGGACATTAACCTTCATGTCACTCATTAAAGTCACTCTGAATGTCACATAGGACTGATTGTGTCACAAATGGACACACTTACCAAGCATTTACATACACTAGCAGGGCGCGATACCTCTGAAATTGATGGAGGCGACATGACAGTTGAGGAAAAAAGGAACAGTATGCTACCTCACCACCCTCCTGATGTGATCAAAACAACAATAGCAAAGCACACAGCAATTACCTGTCTGAAATTAGATCCGTGTACACCAAGACCCACGCTGACATCAAACGTGTAATCAAAGTTATTCTCACGTAAGTGCAGCTCGGAATTAACAATACCCGCAGAGTTCAGAATTAACCATTTGAATCAGATAGACACAGCTAAAGTCAACCAGCATTAATGAAACGTCAGAACTGTGAAATGCAACGTAATGGCGCTTTATCTGACCACCCTTAGAGTATAAAAATGCAATGCTGTGTGTGGCTTGCAGAATGATGATTCATGACCTTGAACTGGACGCATGATGGGATCATTAACTGGAAAGGAATTGTAGATATGAAACAACAATAAATAGAGATCCCAAACCTGAACACTCATTATTAACATTTCAGAGAATGCTTTATGGTGGGAAATTGCAAGATTGTTCTAGTACTTTTACTGCATCAAATAGTTGTTTTATGGAACAGAATCGAGTATTCTTATAACTATTGTGTGTTCTACTGAGGATGGGCCTCTGGGAGATAACACTGACAGGAGATTTACAATGTCTCTTGGGTGATAAAACCTAAAGAGACCGCATTCCAGAGCATGAGGTAGTGTTTCTGTTCTATATGGTACCAGGGTGAGATGACCCCAGGGCCAGACCCTGGTCTGTACACAAAGATGAGTGCAGATACTGTCCTCTATGAATTATAGGTATCTTTCATACAGATCTTAACCTTGTGACCCATTCTATATACTGTATCTGTTGTTCGTCATATAGGTTGAAAGGGGTGTATCTTAGCTATAAAAGACCTTTGTACTTTTGTGTCAGGGCTCTCAGCTAATTGTCTGAGGGTGATTCATCGACCAGCCATCGCTATTGCAAAGCTCTCACTAATAAAGATTTGATTTAAGTATAACTCTGACTTGTGATAAGTTTGTCTCTCCTCGTTTGATAGTAAAGAAATTAACCACCACAGCTTTTGAGCATTTTTACAGAGACTATTGGCAAATAAGATTTGGATCCTCTGTGTAAGAAACGATTAATGGTCTAATTTACCTTGGAGTGGGTGGTCCATTCTGAGTCACACAGCAGGCTTACAGTGCAAGCATCATATAAGGACAAATTATCTCGTTAAAACCAGTAGTTTTGTGGTATAACATTTAATAGCCTTGTCTTTAAATTCTCAAAGTGTTTGGTGACTGTTTTGACAGCGAAAGCCTGATTTCTCTGGATCCAAAACAGATGTATTATTGGGGGTTTGGAATGTGAGTTGGCATCCTATTATCTCTGCTTCACCGAGTTCACAAAATACACTGTATCATTTGGTTATTTTTGGATCAAAGCCAAAGCTTTGCATATGGGCACCTCACATATAGATCTCCACACCAAATATAGTCTTGACAAGTCAACAGACAGTTAAGTTGGCGGGTTATTTAACTATTGTGTTTTTCTAATAGGAGCACATGGGTGCAAAGGTTCTAGACTTCTAATTGATCCAGTAATAGGGATGTTAGTATACAGATTAAGACTCCTGCAGACTGATGGATCTACATACAGTGCGCTCACCTCAGATTCCATTTGGAAGTAGTTCATTTGAAGCATCTGGTCTCGGTTCATCCCCTTCCGCACCTTACTTCACAATGTTTGATAGACAAGTGGCGCAGGGGTCTAAGACACTGCATCGCAGTGTTAGAGGCATCACTACAGACCCTGGTTTGATCCCAGGCTGTATTACAACCGGCCGTGATCGGAAGTCCCATTGGGCGGCGCACAATTGGCCCAGCGTCGTCCCGGTTAGGGGAGGATTCGGCCGGGGTAGGCCGTCATTGTAAATAAGAATTTGTTCTTAACTGTCTTGCCTAGTTAAATAAAGGTTCAATAAACAACTAAAAATGAATTGAACAAATAGACACTTCACAGTGTTTGATAACGATTGATCTGAACAAATACACAAATAAATCCTGAACAGAATGTCCTTGTAAAACAGACTTAAAAGGGTATGTTACTAAAGCTAAGGATCGTGGGACTAGGAAACTATGCAGTATTTTGGTTTTTTTTACCTGTTACTTATTACATTGGTACCCCAGGTAATCTTAGGTTTTATTACATACAGTCTGGAGGAACTACTGGATATAAGAGCAACGTCAACTCACCATCATTACGACCAGGAATACGACTTTCCCGAAGCGGATCCGGTATTTTGCCCACCACCCGGGACAATGGATCGGATCCCAGCAGGCGAACCAATACAACGATGCCGTAAAAGGGGCAGACGAAACGGTCTTCTGGTCAGGCTCCGGAGACGGGCACATCGCGCACCACTCCCTAGCATACTACTCGCCAATGTCCAGTCTCTTGACAACATGGTTGATGAAATCCATACATGTATAACATGTATTACTAGCCACTTTAAACAATGCCAATTAATATGTTTACATACCCTACATTACTCATCTCATATGTATATACTGTACTCGATACCATCCACTACATCTTGCCTATGCAGTTCTGTACCATCACTCATTCATATATCTTTATGTACATATTCTTCATCCCTTAACACTTGTCTGTATAAGGTAGCTGTTGTGAAACTGTTAGGTTAAATTACTCGTTGGTTATTACTGTATTGTCAGAACTAGAAGCACAAGCATTTCGCTACACTCGCATTAACATCTGCTAACCATGTGTATGTGACAAATAAAATTTGATTTGAAGAGGGCATGACAAAGCCTATTCCCCCTCGGGAAACTAAAAAGATTTGGCATGGGTCCTGAGATCCTCAAAAGGTTCTACAGCTGCAACATCGAGAGCATCCTGACTGGTTGCATCACTGCCTGGTACGGCAATTGCTCGGCCTCTGACCGCAAGGCACTACAGAGGGTAGTGCGTACGGCCCAGTGCATCACTGGGGCTAAGCTGCCTGCCATCCAGGACCTCTATACCAGGCGGTGTCAGAGGAAGGCCCTAAATATTGTCAAAGACCCCAGCCATAGACTGTTCTCTCTACTACAGCATGGCAAGTGGTACCAAAGTGCCAAGTCTAGGACAAAAAGGCTTCTCAACAGTTTTTACCCCCAAGCCATAAGCCTCCTGAACAGGTAATCAAATGGCTACCCGGACTATTTGAATTGTGTGCCTCCCCCCCAACCCCTCTTTTACGCTGCTGCTACTCTCTGTATATCATATATGCATAGTCACTTTAACTATACATTCTTGTACATACTACCTCAATTGGGCCGACCAACCAGTGCTCCCGCACATTGGCTAACCGGGCTATCTGCATTGTGTCCCACCACCCGCCAACCCGTCTTTTACGCTACTGCTACTCTCTGTTCATCATACAGTGGGGCAAAAAAGTATTTAGTCAGCCATCAATTGTGCAAGTCCTCCCACTTAAAAAGATGAGAGAGGAATTTTAATCATAGGTACACTTCAACTATGACAGACAAAATTAGAAGAAAAAAAAATCCAGAAAATCACATTGTAGGATTTTTTTTAAGAGGCTCCTCTGTCCTCCACTCGTTACCTGTATTAATGGCACCTGTTTGAACTTGTTATCAGTATAAAAGACACCTGTCCACAACCTCAAACAGTCACACTCCAAACTCCACTATGGCTAAGACCAAAGAGCTGTTAAAGGACACCAGAAACAAAATTGTAGACCTGCACCAGGCTGTCATAGTTGAAGTGTACCTATGATGAAAATTACAGGCCTCTCTCATCTTTTTAAGTGGGAGAACTTGCACAATTGGTGGCTGACTAAATACTTTTTTGCCCCACTGTATATCCATAGTCACTTTAACCATATCTACATGTGCATACCATCTCAACCAGCCTGACTAACCGGTGTCTGTATGTTGCCTCACTACTTTTATAGCCTCGCTACTGTAAATAGCCTGTCTTTTTACTGTTGTTTTATTTCTTTACTTACCTATTGTTCACCTAATAGCTTTTTTGCACTATTGGTTAGACCCTGTAAGTAAGCATTTGGCGCGCGTGACAAATAAACTTTGATTTGATTTGATTTTCCTTTTCTACATTGAAATCTTTGTATCAGCCACTTCAACAGTTGTCTTTTGTATTTTCCGGATAGTTATAATATACGAGTACCAGTAAATGGTTGACGACTAGGCAACTATGCATTGTAAAGCACAGCTGTCAATCATCATTTGTTACAGTGCTGATAATGGGTGAAAAACATTGAAAGATCCTGAGTCACTGACCAGACCCCACTGAAGACTTGCCCGTGTTGGATGAATGTCGATGACTTTTCCGGGAAGAAATGTGATGAGCACTAGAACGTTGGAACAAGGCCCTGCTCATAAAATCTATTTTTCATTCTGATTCGAGATCGGGATGTCTGCCACGCTGCTTCTTCAACTTGCTGGAGCTGACCAAGCAGAAGAGCTGATCTTATGGAAAAGGAGGACATGACTGAATTAGGACATCTGATCTGAGGAGCTACTGGGTACTTCTAGGTACTGGTAGGGAGGGAGCTTCTGTCCTTTTTTAGCACCACCACTAGGGTCATGGCTAGAAAGGAGACTTTTCGTAGCAGGTTAGGAGAATTTACACAGTAGGTAAGGATGATTAACATAGCAGGTTAAGAGAATTAGGTTAAGGTTATGAAAAGAGTTAAGGTTAGGAAAAATGCTGAAAAATTTAACTTTTGCGTTTAATTTGACAAAAGCGGGATCCCTTCTAGCCATCACCCACTACTAGGCCATCATCTCTTCCCCTCTCCTCCATCTTTCTATCTCTTCCCTCCTCTGCAGCTGTTGCATTCGTACCCTAGCCAACAGCATGCCAGCTGGATAGCCCTCCGGTCTCAGAGAGCAGGCAGCGCCTGGCCCGGCTACTATTGGCCATATTTCTCCACTGGAGGCAGGGCTGGATGGAGGAAGCGCAGGGCTGGGCTATGAGGAGTGTTGCTGGAGGGAGGTTTGGGCTGAAGAGTGCCTCAGATGTGCCCTGTAGAAGAGTCTGGAGGGCCAGGGAGCGAACACTGCCTCTCCCCAGCAGACAGCGGGGGACAGCAGGAGAGGGCAGGCACACAGTGACCCCACACTGGGACATGAACACTGGTTCATCTGTCGACTGAGAATGAAGGGATAAACAACCCACAGCAACAGCATCGGCATCAGTCACAGACATACCAACCAAGGCATCTGGTCTGAATACCCCTCAAAGACTTAACAGGATGGAGAAATAATGTAGCACAGAAAGACGTAAGCAACTTCAGCTCATTCATAATAATATAATACTGTACATGCAAACTTTTATCC
This sequence comes from Oncorhynchus clarkii lewisi, assembly GCF_045791955.1. NCBI lineage: Eukaryota > Metazoa > Chordata > Actinopteri > Salmoniformes > Salmonidae > Oncorhynchus > Oncorhynchus clarkii. The sequence goes on along the minus strand of NC_092160.1, from coordinate 3,823,120 downwards.
AAAGTGACTTGCGGTCATGCGTGCATACGTTGTTTACGTATGGGGGGTCCCAGGAATCAAATGCTCTACTTCAGTGTTGACTGGGGTGGGTTTAGTTTCGTAATAGCGACTGTTGATAATGAGGGTGTGTACTGCCAATGAAGGCTAAAGAAGCAACGGTAATAAAGTGCCAAGTAGACTTTCTCCTTTGATGAGACTATTACAGAGACAACAGGGAGGGTGACAGGACAACAGTGGGGTTCATTTGGTGCCGTAGTCAATAGCAGCACATCTAGGCTCGGTAGACTCAGCTGACAAGTCAAATAAGAACCATCTGTAAGCTATTACGGCAAATGGCTGCTCTGTTAATGCTGCCCCTGCTGTGAGAGAAATCACTGAGACCACAGACCACGGTAGAGCTGCCGCTGAGTGGTGGGCCCGGTGCAACGTATTTTTTGGGACCACACATAGTATTATTACAGCATACTTTATGGAGATGCATGATCTAAGTATGCTGAGGATATACATTGTCGCCCAAGGCTACAATAATGACCAAGCCAGGGCATTTTAACAGAAATTCTCTTAACATTTCACGGAGAAAACTCAAATAAAATCCTACCTTATCTTCTGACCTGAGTTTCTTGGAACCATGACTCACTACAGAATTGGTGGTTTGACCGTCGTTGTGAAAAACAGTGCATTGATTTGAACTTCGCAGTCATCTGCGCCATTCCAATCACACAGTGGTGTTCAGTTAAACAGAATTGCTGATTTCTCTTGTCCATCCATTTTGTCATAGTAATAAGGGAAAAGGAACCAGATACTGTGTTGTCAGACTAAAGACTGAGTTTCACCTCAGTCTCACCTCAAGGATGGACGTCACATCTTCTTTTCACACAGTCACGGACAGACCCAGGAGAGGAAAGGTCAGGTCACGGTCATATTAATCAGAGCACACCGTAGCGAAACGTTTCTTATTTGACAAGTTCAGGTGATCCCTTCCTGTTTCAGTCCGTTTCTTCTATTTGGTGCCTAAATAGTACGACCCAGAACAGAGCTCTGTTGACAGAGCAGCTCATGACCACTAATCAATTACAATTACACATCATTATAGGGCTCAGTCCCACAGCACCTGCAGGGGAAAATCAATGCGGAGTCCTCAGTCCTGGCCACTCTGCTGGCACTGACACATTAGTCCAGGCTCCCTAATCGGCACAAAGAACCTTCCTCTGCGTCCTCCTCAAAGACAGGAGAGGGGGAGGTCGTTGTGTGCCAGGAGTCAGATGAGACTGATGTTCCAGACACCACCACAGGGAGGAGAGGGGGAGAGGGACATTAGCCTGTCCACTGTCATGCCTGCATGCACTCGCTGCTGCTGCTGTCATTGAGAAGTTAAATGCCTGGAAGACATAAATAGTGGTTGGCAGTGCCAAAAGATGAGAGGGGGATACAATACTCCATGACAGCAAACATAAGGTTCTGGTTTCTCTATCTGAACTGACATGATGAAATATAGAAATGTTCCTTCTACAGTTTTAGGATCTTAAAATCCAATGCCCTTTTGGAAGATATTGCTTTGCTTCATCCATCAATTATCTCAATGGAAAACCAAGCTTAAGACGGTGAATAATAGAATTGCTGGGTTCAATTGTGTCATATTTTTGTCTGGGTGTCCATGCCAACATCTGCAGTAAAGAACGGGACGACATACCTGTTTTGTAACGATGTGGAGACAGTCATTCCTTCTTCGCTCGATGAATCCAGATCCACTGTCATTCTTCAGATGAAACACGTCTATTATGGTGGAAGAATGGCTGACAGCTTGAAGTACAAGAAAATAAATGTATGTGATGAGAATGTGATAAAAGCCTCAATACCATCAAATCTGTACTATTTGTGCCTTAGGAAAAAGACACCCACATAAGGTTTCAGCTTTATTTCTCAATAGAATCCATTTCACTATTCTAGTGTACACTGTTCTATACCAATAGTGTTCATTTCAGGACTTGGCCGATTTTATGCATATAATTTAATGTTGTTTGGCAGAAAGAAACATTGTGAAATGAAGTAAACAAATTAACTCAGAAAAGTATTAACTGGTGCTTGTGGGCCTCTCCATCTTCACATAACTTTTTTTAAACATTGGAGTCCACATTTCAATGTACTTATTGACCTCATTCACAAGTACATATTCACCAATATCCAGTTATTATTTGGGAGTATTCTGTTTTTTGAGTTGCCGCACATAAAGATCATATCCAGTTTACAATAACCCGAAAAGGCTTGTCTCCGGTAAAGAGAAAGCCTGATAAGATGCCTGGGATGTGCGGTTCTAAAATGCGACACTGTGTCATATAAACATCTTATCCCGTTGACTGTTCTTCTTGCGGTCTGCACAGGTTCAGGTTCACATACCATGAGTGTTGTGTGAGGATGTTTTCATCTGCTTGTCAAACAAATCACGTCAAAAAGATGGCTACCTGCGCAGTTCCATCCACGATAATGTTTTATGATAATTTACTACTGGCTACTTGCACCTCGAATTGACACGTTTCTGCTTATAATTTCAGACATTTTGGTAGGCCATTTGTTTGTTAACTATAGTTTGATACGTGCAGCTTCTCTCTCTTCTGTCGTAACATTTTCTCCAGAAGACTGTAACGGCTTTCTTCCTGGGAAGGAGAGGCGGACCAAAACGCAGCGTGGTTATAGTTCACGTTTTTTAATAAGAAAACTAAACATAATACAAAACAATAAACACGGCAAAAAACAAACCAGTCCTAACTGGTGCAGAAAACACAAAGACAGGAAACAACCACCCACAAATCCCAACACAAAACAGGCTACCTAAATATGGTTCCCAATCAGAGACAATGACTAACACCTGCCTCTGATTGAGAACCATATCAGGCCAAACATAGAAATAGACAAACTAGACACACAACATAGAATGCCCACCCAGCTCACGTCCTGACCAACACTAAAACAGGGCAAACACAAAAGAACTATGGTCAGAACGTGACAAAGGCTACATAAATAAAGAACTGGTCACCAGAATAATGTCTTACATGGATAGATTAATGCATTAGTAATCGAGTTAACACCGGTAAAGTTGTCTGTTTCGTTTAGTGATGCGGAGAAAACGCAATAACTTCAAAACAGTGGAAAGACTGGTCCTGTGCAAAACGTCCAAATGTCATCGACGAAACACGTTTATGATAAGACTTCAGTTCGTCTTGGCTGCATATTGTATGTGGTTAAATACTGTTTACTTGTATAACAGTGTCAAATATAACACATTACACGCTAATTCACATTATCCCAAGAGACGCTGACAGAAGGAAATTATATTTCTCCACTCCTGTTGCCTAAACAAAATGAACATTTGTGGTATAATTTCACTGCAAGAAATGCATAATTCTGCAGTAGTTAATACTATATTAAGCTACATGGGAGAGGTCAGCATCCATATTTCAGTTACTATTCCATTTAACCCATATACGTAAATGAGGAATATGCAGTTTATTCATGGATACATGGATACTCATGAGTGGGATATCAAAGGTGCATGTAAACAGCTTATCCCCAAATAAGACCTTCTTAACCTGTTCGGAATTTCGGATGACTGACGTGCCCAAAGTAAACTGCCTGTTACTCAGGCCCAGAAGCTAGGATATGCATATACTTGGTAGCATTGGATAGAAAACACTCTGAGGTTTCTAAAACTGTTAAAATATTGTCTGTGAGTATACGTGAGCCACTATTCTGATTACTGTGCGCATGTAAAGGTGGTCACTGATATTTATTAAAGATCCTCATGGATATGCTGCCCTCTCGTGGTGAACATTGGTAGCTCATTCACCACGAGATTGGTGTTACCAAGTATCAAGGTAGTGCCGTGCCCTTGAGTAAAGAGTAGGAAGAACCTACACCCACACGCCAAGTCATTAATTCCTGTCTCGGTTACAACATGCAAACATGTTTGTAATATTTATCTGTGTATTGTTGGCGCTGCTCACATAAACGATGTATCACAGTTGTAACATTTGTTTGGGTTCGGGAAAGGACTTCCCATGCATTCATCCTATAAGGTTTTTATTTTACCTTTGTTTTGATAGGAAGTCATGCTGAAACCAAAACCAGCGAGAACATTGTTTCCTTGGAAGTTGTGGGATCGTAAGTTTGTGTTTTCCCACATGGTTCTGGGTACGAAGCCATACATATCCTGGCCGGTAAACATTTTTTAAACGTACTAAGAACAGAAGATAAATGTTTGCCTGTTCTGGTCGGGTGAGCTAACGCCGTGGGTCTCACAATGGGGGTAACAAGAAGGTTTCCCCAGGTGAAACTGAATGGGGAAAAAAAAGGAATACTTATTTTAAGAAGCTACATATACCCTACCATTTGTATTTTATATTTATACATTTGCTTAATCGATCTGGTCACTAACATAGACCTATAGCATTGCACCAAATTATAAAAAAACAAAACATCTAATCTGTTTTTCAGAACCAAAAACGTGCGTGTTTTTTCTATTGACCAATGACCAAAGGCGGGCGCACATATCCAGATTAGTGACCAGAAAGCACAAATTTAATCTTCTACGGTTTCACCTGGCAATTTTTTCCATTTAAATACAGTTTAGCAATATGCTATGGACGCATCTTTGCCTGAACAAAAGCTACCTGGTGACTTCGTTGATAATTTTCACATTTTAGATAGGCCTAGTTTGGTTGGGTTAATTATATAGGCTACCTCAGTGGTCGGTAGGCCAACTAGCTATATGTCTAAAGATAGCTGTAACATCGCACTGCCTCCAATACATATGGGATGAAGATATAATATAGTCTGGCAAATTAATTACAATATACAGGGCATTCGGAAATTATTCAGACCCTTTGACTTTTTCCATATTTTGTTATGTTACAGCCTTACTCTGAAATGGATAAAATAGTTTTTCCCCCCTTCATCAATCTACACACAATACACCATAATGACAAAGCAAAAACGTTTTTTAGACAGTTTTGCAAATGTATTACAAATAAAAAACAAAAATGCCTTATTTACATAAGTATTCAGACCCTTTGCTATGAGACTCGAAATTGAGCTCAGGTGCATCCTGTTTCCATTGATAATCCTTGAGATGTTTCTACAATTTGATTTGAGTCCACCTGTGGTACATTCAATTGATTGGACATGATTTAGAAAGGCACAAACCTGTCTATATAAGGTCCCACATTTGAAAGTGCATGTCCGTAGAGCTCTGAGACAGGATTGTGTCGAGGCACAGATCTGGGGAAAGGTATGGAAACATTTCTGCAGCATTGAAGGTCCCCAAGAGCACAGTGGCCTCCATCATTCTTAAATGGAAGAAGTTTGGAACCACCAAGGCTCTTCCTAGAGCTGGCCGCCTGGCCAAACTGAGCAATCGTGGGGGAAGGGCCTTGGTCAGGGAGATGATGGTCACTTTAGACATATAGCCAGTAGCTCCAGAGTTCCTCTGTGGAGATGGAAGAACCTTCCAGAAGGACAATCTCTGCAGCACTCCACCAACCATGCCTTTATGGCAGGGGCCAGATGGAAGCCACTCCTCAGCAAAAGGCACATGACAGCTCGCTTGGAATTTGCCAAAAGGTACCTAAAGGACTCTCAGACCATGAGAAGCAAGATTCTCAAGTCTGATGAAACCAAGATTGAACTCTTTGGCCTGAATGCCAAGTGTCACATCTGGAGGAAATATAGCCCCATCCCTATGGTGGTGGCAGCATCATGATGTGGGGAGGTTTTTCAGTGGCAGGGACTGGGAGACTAGTCAGAATAGAAAGAAAGATGAACGGAGCAAGGTACAGAGAAAGAACCTGCTCCAGAGCGCTCAGGACCTCAGACTGGGTCAAAAGTTCACCTTCCAACAACGACCCTAAGCACACAGCCACAACAAGGCAGGAGTGGCTTCGGGACAGTCTCTGAATGCCCTTCAGTGGCCCAGCCAGAGCCAGGACTTGAACCCAATCTAACATCTCTGGAGAGATCTGAAAATAGATGTACATCAACGCTCCCCATGCAACCTGACAGAGCTTGAGAGGATCTGAAGAGAAAAATGGGAGAAACTCCCTGAATACAGGTGTGCCAAGCTTGTTGCGTCATACCCAAGAAGACTCTAGGCTGTAATCGCTGCTAAAGGTGCTTCAACAAAGTACTGAGTAAAGGGTCTGAATACTTACGTAAATGTGATATTTCAGGTTTTTTGTTTTTATAAATTAGCAAAAAAAATCTTAAAACCTGTTTTTGCTTTGGCATTATGTGGTATTGTATGTAGATTGATGAGGAAAAAAACTATTTAATTAATTTCAGAATAACAAAATGTGGAAAAAGTCAACGGGTCTGAATACTTTCCGAAGGCACTGTATATAGACAGTAAAAAGTACAGGACCCATATTTGAACCCTGTGGGATACCTTTTGTAATATCAAGGAAACTTGACTTAACACCATCAGAAAATACATATTGTTTCCTTACTTGTAGGCAGTTTTTAAACCAATTACATGACGCCAGATCCAGGCCAATTGCAGACAATCTTTGAATGAGTAGAGTGGTCAATGGTATCAAACGCCTTTGACAGATCAATGAAAAGGTCAGCACAGTGTTTCCTTTTGTCCATACAATTTACCACATAATTTAAAACCAGTTATGCAGCAGAGATGATGCTATGACCTGGCCTGAAATCCGATCGATAAACACTTCGTAGCTAGGAAAGATCTAAGCTGAGTTGATTAAAGAGTCAGAAATGTCCGCTAGGCAAGACAGTTTAGAGATCGGGAGATCATTTTTTTAGGTCAGAGGGGTCCCCACCTTTGTGAAGACGGAGCACATGGGCCACCTACCAAACCCTGGGTATAGCACTCGAGATCTTCGTCAGATTCAAAATATGTGTCAATCATTCCACAATCAGGGGAGCAGAAAGCTGCAGCGAAAAAAAGGATAAAGTAGATCAGCCCCCGTGGATTTTTTAAAACAAAAATCTAAAGCAAGGTGTTTAGCACATCACAAGCAGAAAGCTGTTGAAACGAAAACAAAGATTCACTGGAAGTTGACAGATCTTACATAAAGCCAACTAGAGCCTGGGAGACGGAAGAGCAGTCGGCTGACAGAGCAGGGGAAATTAATAAACCGCCATTTATTTGAAAAAAAGACCCTGCCAAGACAAAATGCTGATTAAAATCATGACTTATCTTATTTTTTCTCAGTAATGATGCCAGAGTCTGAAACAACTTGCTTAGGCAAGGAAGGAGAGGAATTTCCACGCTTCAGTGCATGAACTGTTTTCCAACATTTAGAGGGATCACCAGCAGAGTCTGAGATGGAACCAACGGGGTGTTTGTCTGCCAGAGAGATACAAATAGATGAGAACAATTCTAGAGCAAATTCAGGGTCAGGCATGCTGCTGATAGAAAGCTCAGAATAATACATATAATGAAGCAACCCGTGGGTAGAATTTTAAAAAAAGTATCTTCATAATTATATGTGGATCAGTGTTTTTCTGTTTGGTATCTGCAATAGGACAGTGATCACTGAGATCATTAGCAAAAGACACCACTGGACAAGTACTTGTGGTGACTATATGTCAGAATTAGGTCAATTAGCGAGGAGTTTACATTAATCTGTGTGGTAAATCCCAGCTACAAATTAATATAAATTCATATTTTGGCTTATGGCCACATCTACAACCAACATCTCAAATTTCTTAGAACAGTAATATTTAGAGAATATGATCCCATGAATATTGTTTGTACATAAATAGCAACTCTTCCTACTTTTTACAATCTATCACACCTGAAGATATTGTAACCACCAATTTCAATGTTGTATATTTTTTTTATTACATAACTATTTATGAGAAATAGACACATATTTGCAAAGTATGTGATCATAACTGTTAATCAATGAAATCAGAATTGTTTGTTGTCACCATTTGGTCTTCATCTCTCTAAACAGGAAGTGGCAATACCAATGCAAAGCTGATTGGGGAGATTCCAAGGATAATAGTTGGGGTTCCCAGGGTTCAGAACTAAATTAAATTATTTAATTTGATTAATTTATGGTACCTTAAATTATGTTTTGAATAGTATTTGTGTCATTTTTAGTCTTGTTGTTTTATTGGATTAACTACAGTAACTACAGTTTGTCTCCGTACGAGGAGCTATGGCTACATAAAGGCTTGAGTAGAGTCCTTCGCGGCACACCATGGGAAACTCTGATGCGTGTAGCACATAAACATAGATAGACATCGCATGATTGTATCTGTCCCATTACGGCGTCTGTGAGAAATCAGGCAGCAACATCTGAGGCCTTCTCCATTTTGAAGTAGTCCATTTTATTCGACTATTTCTGAGATGGCAAAAAAAATGGATTGAGCGGTATAAAGATTTTCAAACCATCATATCGTTTCTGAGCCAGGTTATACGGTATTACCAGAAGTGCACACCAAGGCATTATTGCCGAAAATATTTTGTTTTGATACACAAAACTATTTGGGCAACAGGGATCTTGATCCAGGTGGGGATTGAATCTCTCTGCTGTAACCAAGATACTTGACCTTGACATCTGGCCACTTAGCTAGCAAGTTAGCAAACCAAATGCATAGCTGGAGCCCTGAGCTGGATATAACACACATCTTAAATTTCTTATTTGTTGAGTAGGGTATTGGAGGCTATTTCGTAAATGACATCGCCGAAGTCGAGGATTGGTAGGATGGTCAGTTTTACAAGGGTATGTTTGGCAGCATGAGTGAAGGATGCTTTGTTGCGAAATAGGAAGCCAATTCTAGATTTAACTTTGGATTGGAGATGTTTGATGTGGGTCTGGAAGGAGAGTTTACAGTCTAATTCTAAGTCAGAGCCGTCCAGAGTAGTGATGTTGGACAGGCGGGCAGGTGCAGGCAGTGATCGGTTGAAGAGCATGCATTTAGTTTTACTTGTATTTAAGAGCAATTGGAGGCCACGGAAGGAGAGTTGTATGGCATTGAAGCTTGCCTGGAGGGTTGTTAACACAGTGTCCAAAGAAGGGCCGGAAGTATACAGAATGGTGTCGTCTGCGTAGAGGTGGATCAGAGACTCACCAGCAGCAAGAGCGACATCATTGATGTATACAGAGAAGAGAGTCGGTCCATGAATTGAACCCTGTGGCACCCCCATAGAGACTGCCAGAGGTCCGGACAGCAGACCCTCCGATTTGACACACAGAACTCTATCAGAGAAGTAGTTGGTGAACCAGGCGAGGCAATCATTTGAGAAACCAAGGCTGTCGAGTCTGCCGATGAGGATGTGGTAATTGACAGAGTCGAAAGCCTTGGCCAGATCAATGAATACGGCTGCACAGTAATGTTTCTTATCGATGGCGGTTAAGATATCGTTTAGGACCTTGAGCGTGGCTGAGGTGCACCCATGACCAGCTCTGAAACCAGATTGCATAGCAGAGAGGGTATGGTGAGATTCGAAATGGTCGGTAATCTGTTTGTTGACTTGGCTTTCGAAGACCATAGAAAGGCAGGGTAGGATAGATATAGGTATATCTACATCAATCTAGATAAGATAATCCATCCACCTGACAAGTGTGGCATATCAAGAAGCCGATTAAACAGCATGATCATTATACTGGTGAACTTTGTGTTGGGGACAATAAAAGGCCACCCTAAAATGTTCAGTCTTGTCACACAATACAATGCGACAGAAGGAGTGTGCAATTAGCATGCTAATTGCAGGAATGTCCACCAGAGCTGCTGCTAGAGAACTGAATGTTGTTCTAGAGAATTTGGTAGTACGTCCAAACAGCCTCATAACCGTAGACCACGTGTATGGCATCGTCTGGGCGAGCAGTTTGCTGATGTCAACGTTGTGAACAGAGTGCCCCATGGTGGTGGTGGGGTTATGGTATGGGCAGACATAAGCTACGGACAATGAACACAATTGCATTTTATCGATGGCATTTTGAATGCACAGAGATACCGTGACGAGATCCTTAGGCCCATTGTCGTGCCATTCATCTGGTGCAATCACCTCATGTTTCAGCATGATCATGCACGGCCCCATGACGCTAGGATCTGTACACACTTCCTGGAAGCTGAAAATGTCCCCGTTTTTCCATTGCCTTCATACTCACTAGACCTGTCACCATTGAGCATGTTTGGGATGCTCTGGATTGACGTTTATGACAATTTAAAGGTATCTGTGACCAACCGAAGCTAAATCAGTCAGTTCAGCCCTCTTTTAAGTCTAGCCTCATGTTTTTTCAAGTTTATGATTTTTTTTTTGGTGCTGTCTGGACGTCTTTTTTTATTAAATATTTTGTTGTGGTCTGGACCGGCCTTGATTTCAATGTCCACTGTCCAGTTTAGACCTGAACAAATCTAAACCAATCATAGATGTCTATAATTGATTCAGATTTGTTCCAGACCAAATCTGAACCAATCAAGTTTGGACATCACAGTACAACACAGTACAGCAGAGTACAGTACATTACAGTACTTTAAAGAAAAGTTGGATATAGTACACTACAGTACACTAGAGAACAGTACAGTAAGAAAAGTCAAGTTTAGTTCAGTACACTAGAGTACAGTAGAGTATAGTACAGTATAATATACCCTACTATGCTCTAACATACTCTAATGAACTAAACTGTACCATACTGTACCTTACTGAACTGTGCTGTACTTGTGAAACATAGCCTAGACGTCTATGATTCTTTCAGATTTGGTCTGGTCCAGATCGACCAAATTTGTACTGGTTTGGAGGCGGAGCTCAATAGAATAATGCCCAGCATACTTTGTAAGTGTTGTTTATAAAAAAATATAATTTTATTATACAGTGATTTACAGTCAGTGCATTCAAATAAGGTAGATAAACAACCACATATCACAGCTATAGCAATAAAAAAATATTTATGTAACAGGGGTGGCAGGTAGCCTAGCAGTTAGAACGTTGGGCCAGTAACTGAAAGGTTGCTGGGTCGAATCCCCGAGCTGACAAAGTAAAACATCTGTTGTTCTGCCACTGAACAAGGCAGTTAACCCACTGCTCCCCAGCAGGCCATTATTGTAAATAAGAATTTGTTCTTAAATAACTTGCTTAGTAAAATAAAGGTTCATAAAAAAAAAACTGTTACTGAGAATATTATTGTAGTGGCTTCATTCTATAGCTAGAGGACTCCTGAGCAGGGCTGTGGTGGTCATTCAATTTTGTCAGCCGGTGATTGTCACGCAAAAACAACTGCCGGTCTCATGGTAATTGACCATTAATGAACATTTAACATATCCTGGCTTCCCACGCATCGCCTACAAGCCACTGATGCAGATCTTTGGAACAGTTACATTTTAAAAAGTCTAGTAAATCCATTTCATATAGCCTTCACCATCACAATAAATCCATTAATTATTTTAGACAGGTCTAAACAAAAATGATATGAACAAAATGTAGTCTATTTCAGAAGAAAATAATAGCATACAGTTGTCCTTATGTTAGGCCCTGATTTGGCTATGCCATATGGCTGTGGGCTACACTAGTTCAATTTTGCAGACAAGATTTACTTAGAATTCCGTGACATTATATTATAGTATGAAAAGTAAAATTGAACATAGCTGAATGAAATAGAAAGGATATTTTCTCCACAAGATTTCTGAGGGAGTGAGCACATGCAGCTATTCTGTATTGAGCGGTGAACAAAGACACAGGTTCTCCGACAGTATATGCTTAATTTAAAGTTATTTATGCAAATTTAGTTGTGATACAAAAGTTGGGCTATACAGTGCATTCGGAAAGTATTCAGACCCCTTGATTTTTTCCACATTTTGTTACGTTACAGCCTTATTCTAAAATGGATTGAATGGTTTTTTCCCCCTCATCAATCTACATACAATTCCCAACAATGAAATTGACAGCAGACATTTTTAGAAACCTGTCCATCTCTTCATTTGAATTCCTTGCTGTCACTGCCACTTGTTCACTCAAGCTTAACATTATTGTCATCTATCACCCACCAGGTGCCCTTGGACAGTTGAGCTTGACACCTTGATAAGATCATTTCCTGACGATGGCTCACCACTCTTCGTACTTGGCGGCTTCAACCTCACACCGTCTGCCTTCGACTAATTTCTTTCCAACTCTCTCTTTCCCCTAGTTGCCTCTTTTGACCTCCTCCTTTCCCAGTCCCCTCCAACTCACAAGGCAGGCAATACACTTGATCTCATCGTTACTAGATGCTGCTCGCCCACTAATCTCACTACCACCACCTCCAGGTCTCTGATCATTACTTTGTTTCCTTTTCTGTCTATCTTTCCTCCAACCCTAACCACTCAGCCCCCTACCCAGATCAAATCAAATGTTATGGTCACATACACATGGTTACCAGATGGTCATGTGCCGTCGCAATCTTCGCTCTCTCTCTCCCACTACTCTCTCCTCTTCTATCCTATCATCTCTCCCTTCTGCTAAATCCTTCTCCCTCTTGTCTCCTGATTCTGCCTCTTCGACCCTACTGTCCTCCCTTTCCACATCCAATGACTCGCACTGTCCCCTTTCCTCCCGGCAGGCTCGGCTCTCCCCTCCTTCTCCGTGGTTGAGTGACTCATTGTGAGCTTACAGAACTGTGCTCCTCTCCCTCCCGGGGCAGCTGAGCGAAAATAGAGGAAGACCTATTATTCTTTCACTCCCTCTCACTTTGCATCCGCTGCTAAAGCCACTTTCTACCACTCTAAATTCCAAGCTTCTGCCTCTAACCCTAGGAAACCCCTTTCCACCATCTCCCCCCTCCTTAATCCTCCTCCCTCTCCCCCTCCCCCCTACCTCTCTGCAGACAACTTTGTCAACCACTTTGAAAAGAAGGTGGTAATCTACGCCTTGACCTCTTTCTCCCCTCTCTCTCCAGATGAAATCCTGTGACTAGTGAGGTCTGGCCGCCCGACAACCTGCCCGCTCAACCCCATCCCATCCTCCAGACCATTTCTGGAGACCTCCAATTCTGGAGACCTCCCATCAACTCATCCCTGACCACTGGCTGCGTCCCCTCTGACTTCAAAATGGCCCGAGTCGCTCCCCTCAAGAAACCAACACTCAACTCATCTGACGTCAAAAACCATAGACCTGTATACCTTCTTTCTTTTCTTTCCAAAACACTTGAGCGTGCTGTCTCTGATCAACTTACTTGTTATCTCACTCAGAACGATCTTCTTGACCCTAACCAGTCAGGCTTCAAGACAGGTCACTCAACCAAGATTGCTCTTGTATGTGTCATGGAGTCTCTCGGCACTTCCAAAGTTGACTCTCTCTCTCCTCTGTTCTCATCCTCCGAGATCTATTCGCCGCCTTCGATACAGTGAACCATCATATCCTTCTCTCCACCCTCCAGGGCTGGGCGTCTCAGTCTCTGCACACTCTTGGATTGCATCCTACCTGGCAGGTTCTAGGCCTTCTCCTCTTCTCTCTATACACCAAATCACTCGGCTCCGAGACCATATAGATGGTCTCCCCTACCTCCTATTATTGCTATGCAGATGACACTCAACTACTTTTCTCCTTCCACCCTTCTGACACCCAGGTGGCGACAAGCATCTCTGCGTGCCTGGCAGATATCTCAACTTGGATGTTGGCCCACCACCTCAAGCTCAACAAGACTGAGCTCCTCTCCCTCCCGGGGAAAGCATGCACACTTAAAGACCGCTCCATCATGGTTGACAACACCACAGTGTCGCCTTCCCAGAGTGAGAACCTTGACGTGACCCTGGACAACCCTAGAAAGCTGCAGCCCGCCTGGTTTTTAACCTTCCCAAGTTCTCTCATATCACACCACTCCTCCGCATACTCCACTGGCTCCACTTGCTCCACGAAGCCCGCATCCACTACAAGATCATGGTGCTTACCTACAGAACAGCAAGAGGACTTGCCCCTCCCTACCTTCAAGCTATGCTCAAACTGTACACCCCAACCCGAGCACTCCATTCTGCCACCTCAGGTCTCTTGGCCCTCCCACCCCCTATGGGAGGGCAGCTCCTACTCAGCCCAGTCCAAACTCTTTTCTGTCCTGGCACCCCAATGGTGGAACCAGCTTCCTCCTGAAGTTAGGACAGCAGAGTCCCTGCACCATATTCCCAAATACGTTTGAAACCCTACCTCTTCAAACAGCATTTTAAATCATATTTGGGGGGGGCTTGCCTGTTTTGCATGTTATTTTGGCATTAATACGTGTCACATATCAATTTGCATTTGGTACCTTGGGTTGAGTGTTAGCACCAACTCACAAAACCCCCGTTTAACAAGTCAAATCACATCAAAAAAACGTAATGGTTATACACACATATATAGCAGATGTTATTGCGGGTGTAGCAAAATGCTTGTGTTCCTAGGTCCAACAGTGCTGTCTGTCACACCATGATCTGTTTCACCTGTCTTCTTGTGCTTTTCTCCAACCCCCACCAGGTGTCTCCCATCTGTTCCCATTGTCTCCTGTGTATTTATACCAGTGGTTTCTGTTTGTCTGCTGCCAGTTCGTCTTGTCTCGCCAAGACTACCAGCATGTTTTTTCCGTACTCCTGTTTTTCTAGACCTTGTCTTCTAGTCCTTCCGGTTCCGACCTTTTCTGTCTGCCATACCATTCTGCCTGCCCTGACCTCGAGCCTGTCTGCCGTCCTGTACCCAACTGACTCTAACCTGGTTTATGAACTTCTGCGTGTCCTCGACCTGCCTCTTGCCTGCCCCATGTCTATTAATAAATATCAGAGACTTGAACCATCTGCCTCCTGTGTCTGCATTTGGGTCTCGTCCTGTGTCGTTATAGTACGAACTGGCCCTGAATGACTCAGCAGACTCGGACCAGCTCCGCAACACTGTCTCCCTGCATGGAGCCACATTTGGAAGACATGAAAAGCTACTCCAGAACCTTATGGAAGGACTCCATACTTTGGCAGAACGCCATGACCAGGGTTTGAAATCATTACTGGAACAATTTCGTAGACTATCTATCAGGCAGCAGGCCACAACGGAGACCACCCGGATGCTCAGTAATCCCCATACCAGTGGTGATTTTGTCCAGCCTACCCTGGCTTCCCTGGAACCTGCCAGGCGTTTCTTTCCCAGTGCTCCCTCATCTTTGAGCTGCAGCCCTCTTTGTTTCCTTTTGGATCGTTCAAAGATAGCGTATCTCATAACACTGAGGTCTGGAAGGGCGCTCACCTGTGCTACGGCGGTTTGGGAGCAACAATCCGCTATTTGCCTTCGCCTGGATGATTTCGTGGCGAAGGTGAGGAAGGTGTTAGATTCTCCGGTGTCTGGGAGAGAGGCAGCTCAAAAGCTCCTTCTACTATGTCAAAACTCCCATAGTGTGGCAGACTACGCGTTACTCTCACACGTTGTCCGCCGTGAGTACCTGGAACACAGAGTCCCCTGTCCGACACCTTCCTTCATGGATTATCGGAGGAGATTTAAAGATGATCTCGCACCTTGGGAGTTACGGGAACACAGGAGGGAGAGGAGGTGTGTTCTCGGCCACACTCGCTCATCAACGGCTGCTTTCTCGCCTCTGAAGAACCCCGGAGGTCCCCGATGCCTGCATTCCCGAGAGGATGTCACCCGAGCCCCCCCGGGAATCATCGGGAGGGGTGACTCGTTTACTCCAAAGCCTATGCAACTGGGCAGGGCTAGATTGTCACCTAAGGAATGATTACGCAGGCTGAGCTCCAACAGTTGCTTGTATCGTGGTGCTACAAGGCATTACATATCCACACGTCCAGTAAAAGACTAGGCTTATCAGTAGGTATGAGTGAGCTGGTAGACCATACTGAGAGTCGTCTGCCTCCTATTACTCCAACCCCGTTCCATGTTATCCTGCTGTGGAGTGATGAGTCTAAATCTCTCCGGGTAATCATTGACTCTGGGGCTGGCGAGAGCTTCGTGAATGCTACTCTAGTATCGGAGCTGGGTATCTCCAAACAACTCCTCTCCATTCCCATGGACCCCAGAGCACTGGACGGATGCTCCATTGGCCGTGTCACTCACAGTACGATCCCATTAACCTGGGAGTGTCGGGCAATCACAGTGAGTCCATACAGCTTCTACTTATTGAATCTCCCCATGTTCCTGTTTTGGGATTTTCATGGCTCCAGTGGTACAACCCCCCTGATTGACTGGCCCTCTGGTTGGATGGTTGGACATCTTCAAGTAAGTGGGGACAGCAGACTTGTCACGTTCTGACCTTTATTTCCTTTGTTTTGTAATTATTTAGTATGGTCAGGGCGTGAGTTGGGTGGCAAGTCTATGTTTGTTTTTCTATGATTTGGGGATTTTGTATGTTTCGGCCTAGTATGGTTCTCAATCAGAGGCAGGTGTCATTAGTTGTCTCTGATTGAGAATCATACTTAGGTAGCCTGGGTTGCACTGTTTGTTTGTGGGTGATTGTCTATGTTGATTGCTTGTGTCATCACAGTTCTCACTTTCTTTAATTAAATTCAAGATGAACACAAACCACGTCGCGTTTTGGTCCGCCTTTCCTTCAACAGAAGTAAACCGTGACAAGACTGGGATAGGGAGATTGAAAATGTCCGTGAACACTCCAACCAGCTGGTGTGCGCATGCTCTGAGGACACGGCTAGGGATGCCGTCTGGGCCGGCAGCCTCACGAGGGTTAACACGCTTAAATGTCTTACGTCGGCCACAGAGAAGGAGAGCCCACAGTCCGTGGGAGCAGGCAGCATCGATGGCACTGTGTTATCCTCAAAGCGGGCAAAGCTTGTCTTGGAGCAAGATGTCGGTGTCCGTGACGTGGATGGTTTTCCCCTTGCAATCCGTGATTGTCTGTAAACCCTGCCACATACATCTCGTGTCTGAGCTGTTGAATTGAGACTCCACTTTGTCGCTGTTCTGACATTTTGCCTGTTTGATTGCCTTACAGAGGGAATAACTACACTGTTTGTATTCAACCATATTCCCAGTCACCTTGCCATGGTTAAATGCTGTGGTTCGCGCTTTCAGTTTAGTGCAAATGCTGCCATCTATCCACGGTTGATGGTTTGGGTAGGTTTTAATAGTCACAGTGGGAACAACATCCCCTATACACTTCCTGATGAACTCAGTCACTGTGTCCATGTATACATCAATGTTATTATCTGAGGCTACCTGGAACATATCCCAGTCCGCGTGATCAAAACAATCTTGAAGCATGGATTCCGATTGGTCAGACCAGTGTTGAATAGACCTTAGCACGGGTACTTTCTGTTTGAGTTTCTGTCTATAGGAATGGAGGAGCAAATTGGAGTTGTGATCTGATTTGCCGAAGGGAGGGTGGGAGTGGGCCTTGTAGGCATCCCGGAAGAGAGAATAGCAGTGGTCGAGTGTTTTCCCAGTGTGAGTACTACAGTCAATGTGTTAGTAGAACTTTGGTAGTGTTTATCTCAAATCCCCAGCTACAATAAATGCAGCCTCAGGATATGTGGTTTCCAGTTTGCATGAAGCCCAGTGTAGTTGCTTGAGGGTCGTCGTGGTATCGGCTTGAGGGGGAATATACACGGTTGTGACTATAACCGAAGAGAATTCTCATGGGAGGTGAAATTGTCTGCATTTGTTTGTGAGGTATTCTAAGTCGGGTGAACAAAATGACTTGAGTTTCTGCACATTAGTGCAATCACACCATGAGTGATTAATCATGAAACATACACCACCACCACTCTTCTTCTCAGAGAGCTCTTTATTCCTGTCTGCGCGTTGTATGGAGAACCCAGCTGGCTGTATGGACGGGGACAGTATATCTGGAGAGAGCCATGATTCCGTGATACAGAGAATGTTAGTCCCGGATGTCTCTCTGGAAGGAGATCCTCACCCTGAGCTCATCTACTTCATTGTCCAGAGACTGAACATTAACGAGTAATATACTCGGAAGCGGTGGATGGTGTGCCCACCTCCTGAGTCGGACTAGAAGTCCACTCTGAATATCTTTTCTCCGCGGGCAGCGTCTTGGAGCAGCCTCTGGGATAAGTTCAATTGCTCTGGGGGGTGAGAACAAAGGATCCAATTCGGGAAAGTCGTATTCCTGTTTGTAGTGCTGGTGAGTTACTGCCGCTCTGATATCCAAAAGTTATTTCCAACTGTGTGTAATAACACAAAAAACATTCTGGGTTAATAGTGTAAGAAATAAAACACAAAAAAACGAAATGCTGCAAAGTTGCTTAGTAGCTTGAAGCAGAGCTGCCATGTATGTCTGCGCCATTTTGCTAGATGTGAGTGAGGATACATTATCTGCGGTGGCAGGTGTGGTGAAGTCCTCTGAACCTCAGCCTGATGGTAATGCAAAGGATAATTCTGGCCCAGTGGAAGTGACATTTTTGGAGAAAGTGGATCCCTGCCTTTTGGCTGACCCATATGTAGGCTCAGGCTGGGTAGAAAATAAATTGAGTACTGTTAAATTAGTGGAGTTAGCTTCTGATTATTTTCTGTGTTTCTTCCTGGGTGGCGTTAAAGGCTGAGGTGGAACAACTGAAATTGAAGTTTCCCTGTATCTGACCCCCGTCGTTTGGCGAGTGTGGTGAAACTGAGAAGACACTGTCTGTCCTTTTGAGGTTTTAAGCTGAGTCTTTACCTGACAAAGTCAGTTCTCCCGTGAGAGCTTTGTGCCAAACCCTCTAAGGTGTTTTAGATGCCAGGCATATGGTCATGTTGCAGCAGTGGTGTAAAACAGGTGTCGTATGCTGAGGCAGTATAGAGAGCAAAGTATGATGGGTGAAGGTTGAGCAGTAGGCCTAGGCCAATACAGAGTGATACGAATTTGTGCTTCATTAATGTTGGCTTCTTAGCATTCATCGCCATGGTTATCAACTGTACTGCAGAAATGGAATGTAAATCACAGAGAATAGATGCTTGGGTGTACAAGGTTTACCTGCAGAAGAGTTAAGGTGTGTTGAACGAAATAATCAGTTAGGGTCAAATAGTGGAATGGATTATTTTTATTTTTTTATTAAATAGTATTATATAGGTGTAGGGTTAGTTCGTGGTGAATTGTTTTCCTTTCCTTTTGTATCACAAAATGTAACACTCCTGCACAGTAGGTGGCGGCATGCACAAAAATGTGGGAACACCATGATACCAAAGAAGGTTTGAACAACGTCACTGCCAATTTTACCAGGGGAGTGCAGTCAAAAAAAGAAAAAAGGGGGATACATAGTTGTATAACTGAATGCATTCAACTGAAATGTGTCTTCCGCATTTAACCCAACACCTCTGAATCAGAGAGGTGCGGGGGGATACCTTAAATCGACATCCACGTCATCAGCGCCTGGGGAACAATGGGTTAACTGCTTTGCTCAGGGGCAGAACGACTGATTTTTACCTGGTCAGCTCGGGGATTCGATACAGCAACCTTTCGGTTACTAGCCCAACGCTCCTACCCGCACTACGAGGTCAAAATAAAACAAAAATTGTGAAAATGAAGGTAATGCCCTTTAATTGAAAAAAACATGCCTGTAATTTCAGCCTGTTCAGGTGGGATGGAGTTTAAGCCCATAGCATGACATCGCAATTTAATCTGATTATTCTGACCGATGACCAGTCATCTTTTATTTGCATATGTCTCCTACTTTGAAGGGGTAGGCTATAGAGCAGTGATCTCCGACACCGTTCCTGCAGAGCTACCCTCCTGTGAGATTCACACCAACACTAATCTATGACACCTGATTTTAATAATCAGCTGGTCGAAAAACTGAATGAGTTACAACTGGGGTTGGAGTGAAAACCTACAGGTTAGCTCTCCAAGAATAGGGTTGGAGACCCCTGCTCTGGAGTCTAGACGATCCAATCTGCCAATGTGGGCTTTGTATGTAAATATATTTAAATTGGTAACACGCCAACATAATCACTGAGCATTTCAATGCCAAAAGGAGGCTCAGCTAAATAAATGATACAAAATAAACATGGAGTTAATTTCATGAAATAAAACAGTGATTTATTAGACAGTGATGATTAAAAAAAAGTGATAAAAAAGGAGCATGGGGGGCCTTAAAGCTTTTGAAAAAGCCAACAAGTGCATGTAACAGATGGGAGCAATAATAAATATTCTATGTTGCAATCTTCAGTTGGCTCCTCTTTCTATATTACATGGATTTAAAAGTTACCGTGATATAATGCAAACTTCATTGAGAATGTATGTGCAGTCGAAATGTATGAACATTTAAGGACCAAAAAAACACATTTCCAATGTCCATCAGGTTCATTTTCGGGTCAGACTGAAAGTTGAATAATAAGTCAACGTCCGGAAAATACGTCTTTTCGCCTCATTCAGAGCCTAACTTCAACATCTGAGCAAAAGACTGGTGTACGTAAATACAGGGACAGTCAGAACTTCATAAAACATGATATAACAATCTCAGAGGCACTTGAAAGTACAAGAGGACACTAAACAACAATAAAAACATACATTGAAAATAAAAAAATAATAAAGCATTAAGGCATCAAACCCTGAAAGCACAAAAGCTATAGATTTTTTTTTTTTTTAAATAAAGCTTTGTTTTTGAACTGGTATCACCAAATCTTTCTGATATAAAACTGAAACGTTCTCAGTAAATTTAAACTTCTGGCATGGCCTAAGCTGGCTGGAGTGGAGGATTCTGAGTGTCACTGAACAGCAGTCCGGAAGGCTGTAATTGGTCAATGGAGGCATTTTTCACCTCGTCTACCTGACTGCCCTTCACTACTACTCCCATTCAGGGCAGGGGTCACATTGAGTAGCCCTACCGGCCAAATAACTCCTCTTGCAGTACACCCCCCTCAGGACGCCTGCCAATCTGTCTGTACACTATAAACTCATCATCTACACAGAAACAAGTGTGTTAGTTTTCTTTATAGTAAAGGGGTATGAGAACTCTGTACTGTGTAAAAAGTACATTTTAATAAGCGAAATCCCTGAATCATGCTTGTAACTAGAGGAGGGCATGGCAGGGCTTTTTAAAATTCATCCCCACACCATCCTTCAAATTCAACACAATAATATGGACGTTGCGAGAATACACACTCCCCTGTAAAGGCTTCAGTAAACATTGGATTTTGCATAGTCATCTAGGTGAGAGAACATCACAACTCATTGCAATGTTATTCCTGACTGGCTTCAATACATTCATCATTGCACCTATTCATGTATTCCAGGAATTAAAGCATTCAAAGAAAATAGGAAATGGAATGCAATCATAACAGCATATCTGAAAAAGAAAAACAATGACATTGATGTATAGTAATAGCATTATAACGACACAGCATTTTTTGGTTCGTTAATGTGATCAAGAGTACGATCAACATAGTCATCAGCCTGTAGAAATATATATATATATATATTATGATCTACGTCAATGAACTTCTTACAATCTCATTCATCTTGAATGTAAATAGTTAGGTTCCAAAAAGCTAAGACAACACAATATCAATCACTACTTCAACATGTTGCAGGTCAAAAAAACAATAATGTATCATTTCAAAAGCTACATAAGACTGACAATCTTATATGGTATTCAAAACAGACATCTTCAGTGACTCTATGACCATTCATCTTATTGACGGCAGCTCTATTTTTGCCAGAGTAACAAAGGCTCCCTAGTGGCGCAGCGGCCTAACGCACTTCATCTCAGTGCTAGAGATGTCACTACAGACCCTGGTTTGATTCCAGACTGTATCAAAACTGGCACATGATTTGGAGTCCCATAGGGTGGTGTACAATTGGCCTAGCATTGTCCGGGATAGGGTTTGGCCGGGGTAGGCCGTCATTGTAAATAAGAATTTGTTCTTAACGGACTTGCCTAAATGAATTAAAATGAAAAAGGCAAAACAAATTCAACAACAGTAACATTCCCACTGTTTGCACAAGAACCAAACATGGAGAAATAAATGTGGTGTTAAATCATGGACCAAAACCATCTCAGAACATTGCTATTGTCCTAAAGCATGACAATGGATTATATCTTAGATGAGATTGTAACAGAAAGTTCATTTTTGGTCCACAATATTTGCTCAAAATGTTACACTGTGTAGCTGTACTGTAAACATGACATTCAACTTTCAAATCAAATAATCTGTAGTCTTGCAAAAAGTGTCTCGAAAAAGGCACAGCATCTTGGATACATTTACACATGTTCCTGTATGGCACAATAACAATATTGGTTGTGTTTTATGTAGTTTGAGATAGATACTGTATATGTACACTGAATAAGACAAAACATTAGGAACAGCTGCCTAATATTGAGTTGTACTTCTATTTTTCCCTCAGAATACGCTACAAGGTGTCGAAAGCATTCGACAGGGATGCTGGCCCATGTTGACTCCAATGCTTCTCACAGTTGTGTCAAGTTGGCTGGGTGCCCTTTGTGTGGTGGACCATTCTTGATACACACAGAAACTGTTGAGTGAAAAACCCAACAGCGTCGCAGTTCTAGACACATACCATGTTCAAAGGCACTCAAACCTTTTGTCTTGCCCATTCACCCTCTGAATGGCACACACACATTCCATAGCTGTGTTCGAATACTCATACTAACATACTGTATACTACATACTTAATGAGTGTATATACTACATACTATTACTTCATTTTAGTATACTGTAAACCAACAGTATCCTTCCAGTTGAGCATACTAGAGATTCGCCTGTCTACCGGAAGTTGATGCTGTTGCTATGCAACGTCTTGCTAGCATAACAAATCACTAGCTAGACATTTTACGATTTCGTTGTGTTCGTAAATTCAATCTGGAGTGCCAGAGTGCGCTCTGGGTGTTCATAAATCCAGAGCGTTGTCAGATTATCCTTTCGCAAATTCAGAATGTTTCGCTCTCGGAGCACACACTGGACACTAGCCGAGGAGTAGAGGTGATCCGAGCGTTCAACGGCAGTCAAGCACCCAAGCTAACTGGCTAACGTTGGCTAGCTACTTCCTCATACAAATGAGAGCACACCTCACTGATCAATTTTACTCACCCTAGCAGAGCTGGTTAGGCTGTTTTCATGTCATCCAGAGCATTGGTGACTAACTCTGCTGCGGGCAACAATTTAATTACGCTATTTTTTATATTTACTGACACCGGCCATATTCTACAAGTGTTGAGCATTCGTAAATTCATCAGTTATTCTGCACGAGAGTGCTCTGAAATAGGAGTAGATAGACGGAATTAACCATGTCCAATGAATCGCTCAACGACTATACCAATTAGGTAAGAATTATGTGAATATTAAAGTCAATAAACGTTTGGTAGTTAGATAGTTAACATTATGCCTGGCAAGTTCGATGTATTAGTAGCCAACTAATGTTAGGTAACTAGCTAACATATCGGTACATACTGCTGTAATGCTATGCAGTTTGTAAGGACAGTGTAGCTAACAAATTGTCAGCCAACATAATGTGTAACGTAACTTGTTTGAAAAGTCATTACTTTATTACATTGATCAACATTTTCTTAACATTTGGCATAATTAGTTATTAGTCATGTTCTCAAATCTGAAAACGCTGTGAAGCCACACCCATTTTCTGAACAATTGCAATATGGGCCCTAAATGCACAGAAATAGTGTACATTGCATGTATACTACGTATTTTGGCGAATTTAGTACAACATTCGGGAAATTTTGGCATACTAACTATATCCATACTATGACCAATAAGCATACTATATACTCAATTCACGTCACAAATAGTATGGTTAGTATGAGTATTCGAACACATCCTCAAACTGGGATTTCAGGAAAACCAGGGACTTCCCAGAATTGTGCAACCCTACATTAGTATTAAAATCTATTTCTGTAGCTATACAATCTTTAAAGCTGTTAACAGGACGTGTCACATTCTCCATTTTGAGATGAGAGGCTCTGTGAGTAGTGGACGGCATTGCTAATGGTGAAAAACATGTTTTCCTTCTCTTCCTTAGGGTAGTAGCCACCTCTGTCCAGTGACTCCAGTACTGAGGGATTACACTGGGCCAGGAACACCTGGTGCCCCAACTCCTTATAATCCTTACAGACATCCTTCGATGCATTCACCCCTGCTGTGTCCAGAAACAGCACGGGGCTGCAGTCTATAACCACTGAGTGAAAGTTGACTTGATTTGGTAGGAAGATTTTGGTGGCGGTGGTCAACTCTGTCTCTTTATTAATCTTAGTCCTGCCCTCCTCTCCTGCTGTCATGGCTACTTCTTCCTGTTTCGTCCTCTGTTTCTACAGCTTCCTCTGCTTGGCCTTCTCCTTGACGGGGTTCAGGCCCAGGCAGCGGTACAGGGCCGTCTTGAACAGGCTCTGGTTGGCGTAGTAGATGGGCGCCTCGTAGTGGAAGATGGCCACCCCAGGCTGGGTCTGCAGGTCCTTGTAGGATGCCAGGTCCATGTAAAGCTCCCATTGGCCGGCCTAGCCCAGCTCTAAGGCCTGGGCTCTCTAAGTGCCCCCCAACACACAGAAGGCTGAGACCATCACCCTAACCAGCAGGCCTAGCTCTGTGTTTACTTTTTACAGTAGTGTTCCCCAGGCCCAGTCTAGTGTTGTTACCGCGACTCTCTGTGAGGTACCCTTCCAGGGCCTAGCTCCCTGTCCACCACCTGGCCCACCAGCAGGCACAGCACCCAAAGATGCCCACAGAGATGTGGCGTGAGGTGCCAAGCAGGATATAGATGATGCTGGAGTAGGAGGTGTAGAGGCCGTAGATAGAGTCTTGGCCCGCCAGCAGAGAGTAGGCGATGGACTGGGGCACCAGCAGGATGCCCACTATCAACCCAAACATGACGTCAACCAGGATCCAGTCTCTGAGTTGGTAGCCAATTAGGATGGGGATGAACCCCAGAACCTTGGCCTTGGCTCGCTCTGAGTTGCATGTGCACGGCTTTTTTAGTTGGTGTGAAACAGCTGCCTTCCAGTTTTCCTGCTTCTTCTCCCTTCTCTTCAGCATTAAAGGGACGTGTGGTCCACTCTTCGCTCCCTCATCTGCTGAGGCACAGCAGTCTTCTTCAGCCATCATATCAGGCCCACCTTGTCCCCTTTTGATAGAAAAAGTCAGTTAAAGTCAAGACCCAGCTAGCACATTTGATCCCTTAGAAGTTGTGGGAACACACATTTTTGGTTTCCTATTGGTTCTGAGAACGAAGCCATGCATTTCCTGACCTGTAAAACTAAACGTTTTTAAAGTGAACAATTCACCTTCATTTTTTGGGGTTTGAGGGAGATACTGAGAACGTTTTACTGTGGTTCCCTGAAAGTTTTCCTGGGAGGTTTTATTAGCGTAAATGAGAACATACATTATAGGTTTCTTGGAGGTTTTCACTGAACGTGGCAATAAGACTGCTACCTTATTTTCTCTTTTGAACTCCAAAACACAGATAGGACATTTGCTTAGGAATTAATCATGCAAACACATTTATTTCCTTATTGTGGCATGGCGTCAGTGAGTTGAACCTATGATCTTTTGAACCTATAATCTTTTTATATTTTCGTAAAAACTACTCCACAGATATGGCTCTTTTGCAACTTGGGGATAAGATGTTTACAGCCCTTGACAATAATGAATACGCTCTTGGCATCTTTTTGGATTTATCCAGTGTTTGACATGATTGATCATGAAATATTACTTTCTAAATTGCATTATTACGGTTTTCATGATCATACATGTAATTGGTTATGTTTATGATAGAGAACAATGTGTTTATGCAAATAGCTGTGCATCTACCAGGGCCAAGCTATCCTGTGGTGTGTCACAGGGTTGGATAATCTGACCTTTGTTATTCCTAATCTATATCAATGACCTTGCCACTGCGTCTTCTACCATACCTCACATGCTCTTTGCTGATAATACCAATTTTATCACACAATCATTTTGATTCGGTAATTTCTGAATGGTCCAGATCATTTGTTTATCTTTAAAATGTTTTGTTTTTTTATCCAACTTTACTGTATTCACTACTAAGAAATATATCTCTCTCTCAATTGGTGGGAATGAAATGGAACAAGTCACATCCACTAGATTACTGAGTTCTAATTGATGAAAACTTATTCTGGAAAAATTATTTACAATTTGTCTGTAGCAAAGTGATGAAAATCGTTTGTATTAGGGTTGCACATTTGGGGGAATATTCAGAGGTGGAAACTTTCCGTGGGACTATATGGAAATGAATACTTACACCATTTAAATGTAGATGTTTTTTTTCATCAAACAACAAAATAAAATATTGAATGATCCCAAGTGATCTATCGCATCTCCCAAAAACGTTTTCAACATACAATTGAAGTCAGAAGATAACATACACTTTAGGTTGGAGTCATTAAAACTTGTTTTTCAACCACTCCACAAATTACTTGTTAACAAACTACAGTTTTGGCAAGACTGTTAGGAGAATGCCAACAGTGTGCAAAGGTGTCATCAAGGCAAAGGGTGGCTACCTTGAAGAATCTCAAATATATTTGGATTTATTTAACACTTCTTTGGTTACTACATGATTCCATATGTTTTATTTCATAGTTTTGATGTCATCACTATTCTACAAATGTAGAAAATAGTAAAAATAAAGAAAACCCCCTTGAATGAATGTAGGCGTGTCCAAACTTTTGACTGGCACTGTATGTTCAAATGTCTCTCCCGTGAAGTAGTGCCGTGCGACATCTGCCTAGCTCCTTGAAACTGGGGTCACGTATACTTCATATGGGGGAGGGATGCTTCTCTGCATCTCTGCTAAAAAATATGGGTAAAAGATTGAAATGTATGGGAGTCTTACTCAGTACATTTAGTTATTGCTTGCTTTTCTGAAGTCTTACCAACCTTGCCACCTAAGATAGAGTAGCTAGCTTGTATAACTAACTTGATTGATAGAATGAAATGGCTTCTTGGTAGCTAGTGATTGAGGTTGGGAGATTGGAAACCTATCGGCTAGCTAAAGCAAACTTCATAAAATTGCTATGTGGCTAGTAGTATTACAGAGAAACATAAAATAAATAGTTATTTTCATTTTAAACAGGACAAATCTGACCCCTATGGGCATGAATCCGCAAGTCCTGCACCAGCATTGCATGTTCTCTCCCAGCTTCATGGTTTGAATGAGGTGCGTAATTCCAGTCCATATAATACAACGTTATACAGTCCAGTTACGTTATACAGTCCAGTTAAGTTATACAGTCCAGTTAAGTTATACAGTCCAAAATCAAAATGATTAGCCTACTGGAGCTTGTTTCATTTATTTAACCAAGAGAGCATATATAGCTACATCTTTGGCATTTTTATACATTTCTGTTTTGATATGTCTGGTAGCCATATCATAGGCGGTAGCCATATCATAGGCTATGTATTGGATAAAGGAACAATCACTTGGCCTTTTTTTGGTCTTGGGCTCATAAAATGTCTTTAATGTAGGGCTCATCAGGTTTAGGTAGAATTGTCGTGTCGATCAAAGCTCCAATCAAATCCAAACATTTTAGTGCGGTTACCCGGGAGAAAAGTTATTTATTCACGGGATGGAACATTTGTAAAATATCGGGAAAATATTAAACCCTAACAGGGTTTTAGAGCACTGGTCTCTATGGCTATGTTAATAGTATGAACTGGTCATGCAAGAAACTGACTAGGAGAGAGGAATACGTGGTATTGCCTAAGTAACCACACAGCTATGCAAAAAGTGCATGTCACATTGACATGCCATCTACTTGGATGTACTTTATACAGTACACTTTTATAACCCTGTAGATCAGGTATTCCCAACATTTTGTGCGCACAATGCCACCGGGGGTATACGCCAAATAAAAATGTGTTTCACATTTTTTTTTTAAAACAACTATTATAATATTTCAAAAATATATATAATTCTTCACATTTTCAAACAGTCCACTTATAGTTTCCAACGGGGCTGTACATCTGATTGAGGTTCTCTCTCGCCTGAGTAGCCTCGTTTCACTGCCCAAAATAAAATTAAACCATCTAGTGTTTAGCGAAATAACAACCATGTAAAATACAGGTAGCCTAGTCAAATAATTAGCATCCAATCACACTAACCGTTACTCGCGGGAATTCCACTAACTGCTGCTCATTCCGTTTGCTCGAAAATAGATAAATTGTTTTAAAAAATTAAGGCCCATAGAGACACATACCAGCTCTACTGCTACTACCAGCAGTACTACACCTACACCTGTCGACGACAGGTGGCAACAACAAAAAAAACATTTGAGAGTGCGCTGACCCTGGTGATAAAGTGGTACGTGAATAAAAAGTTTGGGAACCACTGCATAACGACTTTAACCTTGTTTTAAGAACACATTCAATTAAGTCTTTGTAATAAAGTTGTTAGGCTATCAATATCTATATAATAGCTTAAAATATTTGTTGATAACTTTTACAACGGTAAATACAGATTACATTATGTTATGGATGGGGACCATTGTAAACATATTGCCAACGTGTGCACCACCAGGATACCTCCTGTACTTTGTTGACAGCAGTTTAGACTACATGCACATTTTAATACGTTACTCACCTGATCTTCGTTTATAGGGTTATTAGTAACAAAACCATTGGATCCTGTATGTATCGTTCTGCCAGGGATTCAGCGTAGCACTCGGCTTGTACGTCATGACATATGAAGCAAAACGCAAACGCCCCCATCACGTGACACACACATTCGAATCAGAAAAAGGGTTGCATTTTATTCTTACCTTATATCTTTCAAGGGAGAAAAACAGTCTGAAGAATCATCCTTAAGAACATCACAACATGAATGTAGTATGTCAGTGTGATTGAGAAATTATACAGTGCTGCAGATGCATTCTCTTTACTGCCCCCAAATGGCATGCAGTGTAACTTTGACATGCTAGACATCCTAAACCAGGGACCCCCAATAGGCAGACCGATTATATTTGGCCCCCCAAAATGGTCATCCCAGTGTAATCAAGGTTCGAAATTATTCTATTTTTGTCAAATTCGATATCTGTTTCAGGTTATTATGGTCAATTTGCAGTGTACAAATCATTTATAACTATGTTCCGGACCCCTGACCATCCACTCAACGAAAAAATCGGCCTGTGGCTGAATGTATTTGGGGACACCTGCACTAAACCCAACCCATGGATGCATTGGCATTCTATTACCAGCTGCCCCTGATAGGGTAGTCAAATCTGGGTGCAGATACATGGACAAACATAGATCAAAGGCTATACACTACAGCAGGGGTTTCAAACTTTTGTTGCCCAGGCAAACCAGTGAAATTCTTCCACGAAGCTGTGAGGAAATGTTGCCATTTTTAAGCAAATTTCCAGCAATTCTACACAGTTTGGTATAGAGTTGTCAGACAAGCAAATGTTCTGCAATTCTACACATTTTTCCAGGGCTAAGGCTGTGTTCCTCAGCTCAAACATTAGAAGAAAATCAATGGGCATGTGACATGAATACCTGTTTTTGATTCTCCCTGACTGTCTAGCTTTTATTTGATTTGATCAATATATTTTCTGCATGCTTTCAATCTGGTTTTGGTCATTTAAGTTGACACTCACTGAAAGTACTGCTTTTCCATCCCGAAAATGACCACTTACTGTACATGTCCTGCCTAATTTTTTATACAGAAAAAAACCCCTGTAATTATGTCCAATTACTGCAATTTCCTTCATATTAAAGAGAGAGTTTTGACAATGAAGCCCTTTATCTACTTCCCCAGAGTCGACTGAACAGGAACAGCTAGAATGCTAATTGTTCCTGTAGACTTCCAGTCATTGCACTAATACTTCCTTCATACTGGACGCAATAACATTACAATGGTATCCACAATGGTAATCTCTTACAGCTAGTGATATTCATAAAATAATTATGTTCACATAACCCCCCCACCCCCCCAAAAAGTGTAATTCTAAAATAAAACACTACATCCGCTGACACTTGGAGGGCCACGGACTCCAGTTTGAAAACCCCTGCACTACAGTACAGGACATGCAGCCTGCAGGCTGACAGAAAATATAGGTCAGGAGTATTTGATACAAATATTGTCATATTTGTCATTGCCAAAACTCAAGGCTTAGTGTAAGGTTTTCATTAGGCAAGCATGTCACACAGGCTGTAAACTCACACTCTGGGAAATATTTGAACTTAAGAGCTTGGTAGGTCTCACTCCATCTCATTTCAACATTTAATAACATGATTTATTAACTCAGCTGCAGGAGGGTGATACACTAAACCAGTTAAAATCATTCTACCACTGTTTATTGCTTTTAGTGCCATGATCATTTTTCTACTCAGTCTGTGAGTAAAATAGTTATTGGAAAGCACAGTAGGCTACAAATTATTTTCACGACACTTTAAGGTATTTACCGTAGCACTTTCTGTACACCCAGTGTCACGCCCTGACCTTAGAGAGCCTTTTTATGTCTCTATTTGGTTTGGTCAGGGTGTGATTTGGGTGAGCAAATCACACCCTGATCTGTTTGGCCGGGTATGGTTCTCAATCAGGAACAGCTGTCTATCGTTGTCTCTGATTGGGAATCATACTTAGGCAGCATTTTTTCCCTTTTGTCATTGTGGGAGATATCTTTGTGAGGGGCACTATAGCCCTTGTAAGCTTCACCGGCGTTTTTGTTATGTCTTGTTTTGTTGGCGACATTTTACTAAATAAAATAAAATGTACGCTCACAACGCTGCACCTTGGTCTTCAATGAACGACGGCCGTGAGAGAACTTCCCAACAACAAAGGACCAAGCAGCGTGGCCAGGAGGAGCATGGATCCTGGGCCCGGGAGAAGAGCGAGTGGAGGACATCTTGGACATGGGAGCAGGTTATGGCAGGGGACAAGACCCTGCCATGGAAACAGGCGGAAGTGGCAAGGGAGGAATGACAACGATACCAGGAGTCACGGCAACAAAGTAGGAACGAGAGGCAGCCCCAAACATTTATGGGGGGTGGGGGGGGGGGACACGGGAGATTGGCTGAGTCAGGTTGGAGACCTGAGTCAACTCTGAAGCGGTACTGGTCAGGCACCGTGTTATGCGGTGGAGCGCACGGTGTCTCCCGTGCGGGTTGTGCAGGCTCTGCGCTCGAGACCTCCAGTGCGCTTCCACGGCCCAGTGTATCCGGTGCCTCCGCCAAGTACCAAGCCTCCAGTATGTCTCCCCAGCCTGGTGTGTCCTGTGACTGCTCCAAGAACCAGGCCTCCTGTATGTCTCCCCAGCCTGGTGAGCCCTGTGGCAGCTCCACACACCAGGCTGCCCATACGTCTCCTCCCTCCAGTGATGATCCATGGCAAGAAGCCTCCAGTGATGATCCATGGCATGAAGCCTCCAGTGATGATCCATGGCACGAAGCCTCCAGAGACGGTCTCCAGTCCGGAGCCTCCAGCGACGGTCCCCAGTCCGGGGCCTCCAGCGACGGCCTCCAGTCCGGAGCCTCCAGCGGCGGTCTCCAGTCCGGAGCCTCCAGCGAGGGTCCCCAGTCCGGGGCCAGCAATGACATTTCACTAAATAAAATAAAATGTATGCTCACCACGCTGCACCTTGGTCTTCCTTGAACGATGGCCGTGACACCCAGGAGTACTGTAGGCCTACAAAAGGTTATTCATTGAGGAGACAAATTCCAGGTAGGCCTATACGTCTGGCAACATGTGAACATAACATACCGTATTATAATCTCAATGTGTAATTGGATGCAGGCTTATCAACACACATGACCATTTAAAACCATCCTGCTAAGTTCTTCTCAACTACCTGCAGTCAGTTTAGGTACTCTCTGAGGAGAAGGAGGATACACACACCACACACAGCAACTGAGAAATGGCAGCCGTGGACAAAGATGTGGTGGAGAAGTTTCTCGACAGCAACCCTGACTTCTCCAAGCAATACTATGATGCCAAGTTCCGCCCGAAGGTCATCTCTAACCTTTTTCAAGACAACAAGACTTCCCAAGTGAATATCAGCAGCTTCCATGAGCTGAACATGGTGGAAGAGAGTGAGATCATATTTGACATGGTCAGAGACCTGCAGGACAACCACCAGATGGAGAAGGCTTCAATTTCACGAAACATCTCAGCTTCATGTTTTCGGTCAGAGAAGATGAGCCTGTTCATGCACCGGATGCGTAACGGCACGGCTGGTCACGAGACTCTTCAACGTGCACAAGGACGCCACCCTGGAGGAGTGCCTGGTCCAGCCGGATAGTGAGATAGTCTTTCCCATGGACATTGGCATCGTGGGCCATGTGATCACCACTAAGAAGACTGTTAACATTCCAGATGTCTCACAGGTAAACATATAAAGCGATAGCTCAATTGTGGAGAAACCTTGCGATTTAAAAAAATCACATTCCCAATACAGGTAAGAACCTAATCGCCACTTTACAGTTGATCTCCCAGTTTGTGTTATCTTATACAATTGGACATGTTTATTTCTATGAAATGTAGTGAAGTATTGAAGTATTGCATTCCACTATATAGATGAGAGCATTAGTACTGACAGATTCAGAGGCCTACTTGCCTACTGCCTCTAGATGGCAGCATAAGGCCATCACATTGGTTATACTAATTCCCTCAAAGCCAGGTCAATTTTTATTAGAGCCAATACTTTTAACATTTGAAAATGATTGCCAAGCTTAATTTCATACTTTATATGTTTGTCACGTTACTACTTATCCTCAGTGGACGGCCATCATTGTCCATACCTGTATTAAAATGATTTGTGTTTGCTGTTTTCAAATTAAACCATGCAGTGCCTTTGATTACAGATACATTCGTAGTATCCACATCTAGAACCTTGTTATTCACCAACACTCACAGATAATATATCCTTTATCAAATAATAACAAAGTAATACAGCCAAAGTACCATGATTAGACATGTTTTCCTGTCAATAGACCTTCACAAAGGAAACATTGTTTTGTGAAATAGAGACATATGATTACTCAACTGATATCAAGGATTACAGAGTGTCCAACCCCTGAGAGAGACTGCTCCGTTCACCCTGGTATAGTTGGCAGAATTATTTATGGTAATTAGGGGGAGGATGGTTCGAGCTCTGTGTCTTGCTTTTCCCTAGTGAAAGACAGAGCCAACATTACTGCGATATGTAAGTGTGGCGTGGGATTGCCACGGCAAGGCAGTCCCCTCCCCCACCAATCGGTTGTGCAGGGAGGCATGGCTGCTGGGTGTTACTGGGCCTGCAGGGGATAAAGCCCGTTAATCTCAGCTGAATTAGAGCGATCCTGGATTATTTCTAAAGGTCATAGCTCAAAGCCATTTTCCCCAAAGTTAGCGTAATTGCAAGAGATCTCACCTTCATTTTATTCAAAGTCGCCTGTAATGTCCTTTCCTTTTAATCCAGATGTTTTTCATCATGATACATATTCTCCAGTCAAGAATAGCTCACAATGACACTGAGAGAACAAACCGTTCTTATCGTTAGATGATATGACAGTGAATTCATTTATTCTTGGATTAATATGAGTCTCCATAAAAGCATATTATGTTTTTAGCAAAGTTTAATAGTGTTATCGAAGTTAGTTTTTACATAATAATATAATAATTTGACTTTTTATTTGACTTTTGCTCTAGGGATTCACTGTGACATGCAAGTTAAATGATCTCAACAATGGATTTATGATCAAAAGTAACAATTCAATGTAACAAGATGCAGTACATTGACAGATGCTCGTTTATTAGTTCTAAAAACCTTTTTCTGGATTACCCCTCAGAGCTGCCACTACAGTGACTTTGTGGACCAGATCCAAGAATATCAGAACAAAAGTGTCCTGGCTGCCCCCATCATGAGCGGCAAGGATATGGTGGCTGCTATGATAGCTGTGAACAAGATTGGAGCTCCCCACTTCCCTAAGCAGGATGAAGAGGTAACCTCTCTAACCCTACCCACTCCCCTCAGCAGCTGCGGACTGGGACCAAAAATCGGCCCTGGCATCTCTAACACACCAGCCCATTATTTTCCTTGAGGCCCCCACACCAGCCCATTTTTTTTTTCACGAGGCCCCCCACATTGGACCTTTTTTCCCCCCTTGAGGCCTACATTATTAGCCAAATAATTATAATTTTGTGCAAAAAACCCAAGTTAGACAGGCCCACTGGGCAAAGAATGGACCTGCCAGTCTGCCGCTGACCCTCAGCCTGCTTATGTTGACAGATTAAGCTCAGAAATGCATCACTGCTAAAGTAAGACTGAATGTAGATGTTTTTGCACTTTACAGACTCTGTTGAAGTATCTCAACTATGTGAACTTGATCCTAAGAGTGTTCCATCTGAGCTACCATCACAATTGTGAGACCAGAAGGGGACAGGTAAGACCTCTCCAGATTATATTGATGATGAGGCCTGCTTATATTTCTTTATTACTAAATGATATGCTTTTCCTGCTTGACTCCATAACTACACCTCCTCCCATCCTTATAGGTCCTGCTCTGGTCTGCCAGTAAAGTGTTTGAGGAGATCACAGATATTGAGAGACACTCCTGATGGCAGAGTGAGTGACTAGTGACTAAACAGTACAGTAGACAAATCACCTGTACAGATCTGAGTCCATACACTGCTGTGTCCAATTATGTATTCATACATCAACTCATACAATCTGATTCTAATGACATGCAACTCATTTATCTCCAGGAAGTAAACTTCTACAAAGTGATTGACTACATTTTACATGGAAAAGAGGAGCTCAAAGTTATACCGGGAGTAATTTCATCAATGATGTAGAAAATCGAATTATATACCAGGACATTATCTTATCATATTTACAGTGCCTTGCGAAAGTATTCGGCCCCCTTGAACTTTGCGACCTTTTGCCACATTTCAGGCTTCAAACATAAAGATATAAAACTGTATTTTTTTGTGAAGAATCAACAACAAGTGGGACACAATCATGAAGTGGAACGACATTTATTGGATATTTCAAACTTTTTTAACAAATAAAAAACTGAAAAATTGGGCGTGCAAAATTATTCAGCCCCCTTAAGTTAATACTTTGTAGCGCCACCTTTTGTTGCGATTACAGCTGTAAGTCGCTTGGGGTATGTCTCTATCAGTTTTGCACATCGAGAGACTGAAATTTTTTCCCATTCCTCCTTGCAAAACAGCTCGAGCTCAGTGAGGTTGGATGGAGAGCATTTGTGAACAGCAGTTTTCAGTTCTTTCCACAGATTCTCGATTGGATTCAGGTCTGGACTTTGACTTGGCCATTCTAACACCTGGATATGTTTATTTTTGAACCATTCCATTGTAGATTTTGCTTTATGTTTTGGATTATTGTCTTGTTGGAAGACAAATCTCCGTCCCAGTCTCAGGTCTTTTGCAGACTCCATCAGGTTTTCTTCCAGAATGGTCCTGTATTTGGCTCCATCCATCTTCCCATCAATTTTAACCATCTTCCCTGTGCCTGCTGAAGAAAAGCAGGCCCAAACCATGATGCTGCCACCACCATGTTTGACAGTGGGGATGGTGTGTTCAGCTGTGTTGCTTTTACGCCAAACATAACGTTTTGCATTGTTGCCAAAAAGTTCAATTTTGGTTTCATCTGACCAGAGCACCTTCTTCCACATGTTTGGTGTGTCTCCCAGGTGGCTTGTGGCAAACTTTAAACTACACTTTTTATGGATATCTTTAAGAAATGGCTTTCTTCTTGCCACTCTTCCATAAAGGCCAGATTTGTGCAATATACGACTGATTGTTGTCCTATGGACAGAGTCTCCCACCTCAGCTGTAGATCTCTGCAGTTCATCCAGAGTGATCATGGGCCTCTTGGATGCATCTCTGATCAGTCTTCTCCTTGTATGAGCTGAAAGTTTAGAGGGACGGCCAGGTCTTGGTAGACTTGCAGTGGTCTGATACTCCTTCCATTTCAATATTATCGCTTGCACAGTGCTCCTTGGGATGTTTAAAGCTTGGGAAATCTTTTTGTATCCAAATCCGGCTTTAAACTTCTTCACAACAGTATCTCGGACCTGTCTGGTGTGTTCCTTGTTCTTCATGATGCTCTCTGCGCTTTTAACGGACCTCTGAGACTATCACAGTGCAGGTGCATTTATACGGAGACTTGATTACACACAGGTGGATTGTATTTATCATCATTAGTCATTTAGGTCAACATTGGATCATTCAGAGATCCTCACTGAACTTCTGGAGAGAGTTTGCTGCACGGAAAGTAAAGGGGCTAAATAATTTTGCACGCCCAATTTTTCAGTTTTTGATTTGTTAAAAAAGTTTTAAATATCCAATAAATGTCGTTCCACTTCATGATTGTGTCCCACTTGTTGTTGATTCTTCACAAAAAAATACAGTTTTATATCTTTATGTTTGAAGCCTGAAATGTGGCAAAAGGTCGCAAAGTTCAAGGGGGCCGAATACTTTCGCAAGGCACTGTATGTGCAGCTTTTACACACACAATTACATTTGGGTGCATGTATTAATGAAGTTGATTTGGTACTTTTTTTCTTGGAACTTTGAAGTAATAGTATCATGTTCTTGTCTCCATCTCCCCCGTTCTTGTCAATAACCCTGCTCCGGACCCCTGGGCTCTTGCCAGTGGCCTGCCCCACCTACGTGTCTAAGGAGGGACTGGTGAGCTGAGAAGCCTTCCCTTACTTACTGAAGAATGAATGCATCCAAAATGGCACCCTGTTCAATATGTAGTGTACTACTTATGACCAGGGTGCATGGGGATGGTAGTGTGCCATTCCCGGATGCAGCCCATGTCTTCTCTTCCCTGTACATGGTATCCATGGGCACCAGACAACCAGAAAGCCATTATAGTTAATTACGCAGCTGTCAAACTTACACAGCCTGGAAATGAAATGTACTCTTGCACTGAAATGATGGATAATTGCAATTCTGTGGATATTGTAATTAATCGTGCAGTGCTTTTCATCTGAGTGACCATGATCATCCTCTCCTCTCTTCCATATTTCCTCTTCTCCCCTCCAGATCTGTAACATTATGAATGCAGCCCAGGATTACTTCTTCAGCGTCCAAGTAAGATCAGATCTCTGTCTGATTAGCTCAGTGCTGTCAAATGCACAAATAATTGCTGTTTTTTGTAACTATTTGTATTGGTATTTCTTCACAGTTCCAGTTTAAACAATGATTGAAATACAGAATATTGCACATTTTATACATTCAAATATACCATGTAAAAATGCTTTTTGAAGGATGTAGGAATGTATATGGCCATACAAGAATATGAAATTCTTAAGTAACCTTTTCATAACAAAACACGTAATAAATTACAACAACAAAGTTTTAAAAACACGGCTAGTCTTCAAAATGAATAGAACAATTCTAATAATAAGTCAGTCTAATATTAAACCCTAACAAAGGTAAATAAATTAAATACAAAACTAGGCTAGGCAGTTTGCAGTGGAGTAGAGGGAAATTGCATTGTCTCTACATAGTTAAAGAAAGGCTGCCACCTTCGGTAGAACCCCGTAGGGTATATCTTCTCCAATTTACTAAAGTGTAAGACATTTTTAATCCACGCAAAATGAGGAGGAGAGGGTGATTTCCCCCGAAGTAAAATCAACCTTCTTGCCAACAAATAATGATGTTATGGCAGTAGGAGCAAAATGTACCTGTAGTACTTTAGATATGGTATTAAAGATGGCAGACAGATAGTTATGTAGTGAAGGGCAAGACCAAAACATATGTATCAATAAAGCAGTAGCATGCCGACACCCGTCGCAAACAGGGTCGACGTCAGATCTTAAAGAGTGAATGCATCAATCAAAACAGATATTATCTCTGCTACTGAAGGGGCTATAGTCCTGTGGCCAAGTGGAGTATCATTGTAGTAGACTGATACTGCTATTTCCAGCACTTGGCAATGACTTATCCATACAAAGTATTTCAAATTTTAGTTCCAAGTCATGCATCGCTGAGGACGAACACGTTCAAAGTCAAGGATGTCCGGTTCAAGTCGTCAAATATTGTTTTTGTACTGCTGTGAACCCGATGCAAAGCCATTGACGTCAGATGGTTCCTGTTTCCTTGTCCTGTTCAGAAAGGGCCTGTAGATACATCTGGCTTGACCATTAAGAAGGTGCTGTCCCAGAAGGAAGAAATAGTTGCAGTGGCCACCTTCGACCTCAGGAAAGATGGGAAACCCTTTGACGAGCAGGATGCAACTTTAATGGAGGTATGCTACTCTCAAGTGTTACTGAGGGGGAAGTAGAGCGAAGATACTGAGTCACCGCTGTATAAATAAACACAGGCCATTGACAGCATCTGCATTATTTATTGGTTGGAGTCAAGCCTCCTCCTCTACTCTCCTCTACTCTCCTCTCCTCTCATCCACTCTTACATTAGGGATAGTGCCAGCTAACGCATAATATAACTTTATAGAGCCTTTGAAATATGAATCAATAACATTGTAAGTTACAGTAATCCATTTTAAAATATAGCTTCCCTATCGTTATTGTACCACATCCCCCTCTCAAATCCCGTTTGATAGTGCCTGTGTATACTGATTTTGTGAACCAAGGTCTGAAATACAATAGTCTAACTCTATCGTTGGTCATTGCAGTCTCTTACCCAGTTCCTTGGCTGGTCTGTGCGCAACACAGACGCCTATGACAAGTGGAACAAGCCAGAGAACAGGAAGGACATCTTCCAGGACATGGTGCTGTACCACATCAAGTGCAGGACAAATGAGACCCAGAATGTCTTGGTGGGTAAAGTCAAGTTATTCACACACAGGTGGGGAAAAACAAATTTATAACATGGTAAATAGCCTGCCATACTAGATACGGGGTAATCAATCAATGGTGGAATGTTAGTTACTATCTGTGAGATTTAGACAGAACTTTTTTACAGAAAAAGAACAGTGGTTTTCAGGGAATCCAGAAATGGATTGATATAGCTTTATGTCATCCTAGGTGAACACTTTTGATGTTATTTGCTTTTAGAGGGTTGGAAAGGAGCCACATGAGTGTGAGGAGGCTGACCTGGAAGCACTCCTGGTAAACAACTATTCCATTTATTTTCTATTTGCCTCTGTCGGCTGTCTGGCTGACTGGCTGACTGCCTGGCTGGCTGGCTGGCTGGCTGGCTAGCTGCCTTGGTAGTCTACATAATGCACTTTGTTTCCCTGTTTCCATACAGTCTGAAGTTCTACCGCCCTCTACCAAGTCGGAGATCTTTGAGTTTCACTTCTGTGACTTTGAGCACAGTCATTTAGACCTGGTCAAGTTAGGCATTAAGATGTACTACGAGTTGGGTGTGGTGGACAAGTTCCACGTCCCCCGCGAGGTGAGACATCTCTGATGAAGAAGCATCTTGGCAAGAGTCTCTTGTTCCTACTGTTACCAAGTCACGTTTCTTCCATTACAGATGCATAGTTCTGCTCAATAATGTGTAATAAAGCAACGCTATACAATTCAGTCGTAACAATTGCATGATTAACATTTAATAACTAAATCATGACAGTTTATGCTGGTTATAGTTAATGATTTGATAGGATCCCAATGTAGAAGATGTTAGCTACCCTGGTTACATTGGCTTTATGATATGTGTTTCTGCTATAACTAGCTGACCCATAACTATCCCTATGTATGTTCCTCTCAGACCCTCACCAGGTTCTGTTACTCCCTGAGTAAGGGCTACAGGCGGATCACCTACCACAACTGGAGTCGTGGCTTCAACGTGGGCCAGACCATGTTCACTCTGCTCATGGTGAGTACCTCCTCTCATCTACAGCTAACCAGCATTCTATTACAAAAAGTAAGAGTCCCAAATTGCACCCTCTTCCTCAGGTACTTGTATTACTTGTAGTGCACTCTATAGGGAAAAGGGTGCCCTTTGGGACGTATTAAGCCTTACATTACACAAACCCTCAGGGATAAAAACATAACCTACATTACCGTGGATGATGATACCGTGACAGTTGATACATGTAATACATCTTCAAGCTGTGGCGGCCAGGTGTAAGAGTCTATCTTTACTGCGCTGTGAACCTCCTGACACCAATACCCTCCTTCCATGTAATGTAACGAGTCATCCAAGCGTGACCCTTCCTCTCGCTGCAGTGTCCCTATAATGTATAATCACAGTAAATTCCTCAGATATTCATAACTCGCAGAGGGAGGAGGAGCAGAGAGGAGCGTCAGGCTCATTATCAGCAGCCCTGCGTGGCTGTGTGGCTGTGTAGCTCGGTGGGTCCATGCTTTATTGGTTCTAATGAGGCCTACAGAGCCAGGCGTCTCCATAGGAGCAGGCTGGGAGCGGCGTGGGGGTGGAGAGGGTGTCACTGCAAGGACATTAATAAGAGGCACAGGTGTGGCTCCGTACTGCTTCTGGGGGAAGCTCCATGAATCCTGGCCCTAACCTAATTTCTTGTGTCATTAGACATGTGACCTAACCTAATTTCTTGCGTCATTAGACATGTGACCTAACCTAACTTTCTGTATCTTTGCATTAGACAGGTGACCTGAAGCGTTACTACACAGACCTAGAGACCATGACCATGGCCAACAGCCGGCTTATGCCACGATATCGACCACAGAGGCACAAACAACCTCTACCAGGTGAAGTAATGGAATGACTGTGTTCAAATAGTGTTTGTTGTCCTTCAAATATTCTGAATGTTTGATTTGAGCCTGTCTAGAGTACCAGAGTAAGCTAGAGTAAGTTCAATCAAGCGTAGTTTAAGTATTTGAAGGAAAACCAATACTATTTGAATGCAGGTCTGCTGCCTACAGTGATACATGTACCTGGAAAAGTGTAGAGACAGCAACTGAGAAAGCAATGACTCGTTACTTACCAATGGCTAATCTATCTTTGCAATCGATCTCAATCTTCCTCTCCCTCCTGTGTTTGTCAGGTCTGGAAAACCTCTTGCCAAGCTCCACGGCTCCTCCATCTTGGAGAGACACCATCTGGAGATTGGGAAGACCCTGCTGAGAGATCTTGTGAATGAGTTTTCCTCACAAATGGCGCCCTATCTGTACATAGTGCACCAGTTTTGACCAGAGCCCATAGGGCTCCAGTCAAAAGTAGTGCGCTATATAATGAATAGGATTCTATTTGGGATGCTGCCTGAGCCTCTCTAGGTTCTGACCTGAGAGGGGTAGTTTCTCCCTTGGAGAAGCTAGACTGTGAATGATGCAGTTCTGATGGCACAGAATGTGCCTGGGAGAATCTGCCCACCAGCCATCAGATAATTAGGCAACTTTCAGTGTTCACAACATCACGGAACCATGAACTGTGGCAGGCAGCGGCTTCATACTTCCCTCTAGGGATTGGAATATTTGAATTATCCTCGGGCTTTGTTTGTTATTACTTATTCATACATTTGATATATTATACATATGTGTTGGTATTCCCAGATTCAACAGTACATGTTAAGTTTGAATGTGATAACATAAGTATTATCTTGGTACCTGTTTCAGGCCTTAAATATTTGTCCGAATCTAAGTCGTGCTCAGCATGAGCATGTCAAACATCTGATGGACATCGCCACCATCGCCACCGACCTCGCTCTCTACTTCAAGTGAGTGGGTACCGCTGTATTTCTCAAATATTTTTTAAATGCATGTCCCCATAATACATACAGTACATACCTGAGAGCAGAGAGATGGTCTGTTCGTCCCAAATGGCACCCTATTCCCTACATAGTGCACAGAACCCTATCGGCCATGGTCAAAAGTAATGGACTATATAGGGAATAGATACAGGGTATAGGGTTCCATTTGGACGGCATCCTGAGTCATGGTAACTGAGGATGATTTTTCTCCTGTCTGTAGGAAAATAACCATGTTCCAAAAGATGGTGGACAAATCCAAGACCTACGAGAGCTGGGATGATTGGACCAAGTACATGACACAGGAGACCACTCGCAAGGCGATAGTCATTTAGGTGAATTTCCTAGCTGAGTAGTAGGCCTAGGCATATGAATGTAGTTGTGCCCTATGGAGGAAACTATGGATGCCTTTGTATTATTTCACTTTTCAAACAAAACAGGGTAGACACTAAGACAAAACAGGGTAGACACTAAGACAAAACAGGGTAGACACTAAGACAAAACAGGGTAGACACTAAGACAAAACAGGGTAGACACTAAGACAAAACAGGGTAGACACTAAGACAAAACAGGGTAGACACTAGGACAAAACAGGGTAGACACTAAGACAAAACAGGGTAGACACTAAGACAAAACAGGGTAGACACTAAGACAAAACAGGGTAGGCACTAGGACAAAACAGGGTAGACACTAGGACAAAACAGGGTAGACACTAGGACAAAACAGGGTAGACACTAAGACAAAACAGGGTAGACACTAAGACAAAACAGGGTAGACACTAGGACAAAACAGGGTAGACACTAAGACAAAACAGGGTAGACACTAAGACAAAACAGGGTAGACACTAAGACAAAACAGGGTAGACACTAAGACAAAACAGGGTAGACACTAAGACAAAACAGGGTAGACACTAAGACAAAACAGGGTAGACACTAGGACAAAACAGGGTAGACACTAGGACAAAACAGGGTAGACACTAGGACAAAACAGGGTAGACACTAGGACAAAACAGGGTAGACACTAAGACAAAACAGGGTAGACACTAAGACAAAACAGGGTAGAAACAAAGACTAAACAGGGCAGAAACAAAGACTAAACTAAGACAGGACAAAAACTAAGACAAAGATAAACTATGGATGTCTTTGGCTACAGGTCCAAGACCACATTAGACTTAAAACACAATCCGTCATCAATTATGTTTTCACTAAGGTGTGGAGAAAATAATTGTACAACTGCTTTTCCTACAGACCTTTGAACTCTAACACACTCTATCTGACCTCTACATACTCAGGGCTATGATGATGGCGGCCTGTGATCTGTCTGCTGTCGCCAAACCATGGGAGATCCAGAGCAAGGTAATGCCTCATGTCCACCAAATGCATCAAACTCTTTGTGTTCCGGCAAAAGACTTTCATTGTCAATGGAGTAGTCCCCAAAGCTGCGTTGCACTCTGTGTACTGCATGCATTCAGTATTTTCCACTTGTGCGTTGCTTTACCTTGAGGTGGTACAAATGGAAGTACACACACAGACTCAAACTAGCTAGCTTTTATCTAGTTGAAAAGTGAAGCATATATTTAAAAAATAAAATATTTCACATTTATTCACATTTATTTAACCAGGCAAGTTGAGAACAAGTTCTCATTTACAACTGCGACTTGGCCAAGATAAAGCAAAGCAGTGTGACAAAAACGACAACACAGAGTTACACATAAACAAACGTACAGTCAATAACACAATAGAAAAATCTATGTACAGTGTGTGTAAATGTAGAAGAGTAGGGAGGTAAAGGCAATAAATAGGCCATAGAGGTGAAATAATAGCAATTTAGCATTAACACTGAAGTGATAGATGTTCAGATGATGATGTGCAAATACAGATACTGGGGTGCAAAAGAGCAAGAGGGTAAGTAATAATATGGGGATGAGGTAGTTGGGTGTGCCATTTACAGATGGACTGTGTACAGCTGCAGTGATCGGTAAGCTGCTCTGACAGCTGATGCTTAAAGTTAGAGAGGGAGATATAAGACACCAGCTTCAGTGATTTTTGCAATTCGTTCCAGTCATTAGCAGCAGAGAACTGGAAGGAAAGGCGGGCAAAGGAAGTGTTGGCTTTGGGGATGACCAGTGAAATATACCTGCTGGAGTGTGTGCTACAGGTGGGTGTTGCTAGCGTGAGATAAGGAGGGGATTTACCTAGCAAATACTTATAGATGACCTGAAGCCAGTGGGTTTGATGATGAATATGTAGTGAGGGCCAGCCAACGAGAGCATACATGTCACAGTGGTGGGTGGTATATTGTATAGTCTGGTGGGAAGGTGCGGGCAGCAATCGGTTGAAGAGCATGTACTTAGTTTTACTAGCATTTAAAAGCAGTTAGAGGCCACGGAAGGACTGTTGTATGGCGTTGAAGCTTGTTTGGAGGTTAGTTAGCACAGTGTCCAAAGAAGGGCCAGATGTATACAGAATGGTGTCGTCTGCGTAGAGGTGGATCAGAGAATCACCAGCAGAAAGAGCGACATCATTGATACAGTGCCTTGCGAAAGTATTCGGCCCCTTTGAACTTTGCGACCTTTTGCCACATTTCAGGCTTCAAACATAAAGATATAAAACTGTATTTTTTTGTGAAGAATCAACAACAAGTGGGACACAATCATGACGTGGAACGACATTTATTGGATATTTCAAACTTTTTTAACAAATCAAAAACTGAAAAATTGGGCGTGCAAAATTATTCAGCCCCTTTACTTTCAGTGCAGCAAACTCTCTCCAGAAGTTCAGTGAGGATCTCTGAATGATCCAATGTTGACCTAAATGACTAATGATGATAAATACAATCCACCTGTGTGTAATCAAGTCTCCGTATAAATGCACCTGCACTGTGATAGTCTCAGAGGTCCGTTAAAAGCGCAGAGAGCATCATGAAGAACAAGGAACACACCAGGCAGGTCCGAGATACTGTTGTGAAGAAGTTAAAAGCCGGATTTGGATACAAAAAGATTTCCCAAGCTTTAAACATCCCAAGGAGCACTGTGCAAGCGATAATATTGAAATGGAAGGAGTATCAGACCACTGCAAGTCTACCAAGACCTGGCCGTCCCTCTAAACTTTCAGCTCATACAAGGAGAAGACTGATCAGAGATGCAGCCAAGAGGCCCATGATCACTCTGGATGAACTGCAGAGATCTACAGCTGAGGTGGGAGACTCTGTCCATAGGACAACAATCAGTCGTATATTGCACAAATCTGGCCTTTATGGAAGAGTGGCAAGAAGAAAGCCATTTCTTAAAGATATCCATAAAAAGTGTCGTTTAAAGTTTGCCACAGGCCACCTGGGAGACACACCAAACATGTGGAAGAAGGTGCTCTGGTCAGATGAAACCAAAATTGAACTTTTTGGCAACAATGCAAAACGTTATGTTTGGCGTAAA
Organism: Oncorhynchus clarkii lewisi; assembly: GCF_045791955.1. NCBI lineage: Eukaryota > Metazoa > Chordata > Actinopteri > Salmoniformes > Salmonidae > Oncorhynchus > Oncorhynchus clarkii. Next base: position 3,778,221 of record NC_092160.1, on the reverse strand, counting down.
AGCAACACAGCTGAACACACCATCCCCACTGTCAAACATGGTGGTGGCAACATCATGGTTTGGGCCTGCTTTTCTTCAGCAGGGACAGGGAAGATGGTTAAAATTGATGGGAAGATGGATGGAGCCAAATACAGGACCAGTCTGGAAGAGAACCTGATGGAGTCTGCAAAAGACCTGAGACTGGGACGGAGATTTGTCTTCCAACAAGACAATGATCCAAAGCATAAAGCAAAATCTACAATGGAATGGTTAAAAAATAAACATATCCAGGTGTTAGAATGGCCAAGTCAAAGTCCAGACCTGAATCCAATCGAGAATCTGTGGAAAGAACTGAAAACTGCTGTTCACAAATGCTCTCCATCCAACCTCACTGAGCTCGAGCTGTTTTGCAAGGAGGAATGGGAAAAAATTTCAGTCTCTCGATGTGCAAAACTGATAGAGACATACCCCAAGCGACTTACAGCTGTAATCGCAGCAAAAGGTGGCGCTACAAAGTATTAACTTAAGGGGGCTGAATAATTTTGCACGCCCAATTTTTCAGTTTTTGATTTGTTAAAAAAGTTTGAAATATCCAATAAATGTCGTTCCACTTCATGATTGTGTCCCACTTGTTGTTGATTCTTCACAAAAAAATACAGTTTTATATCTTTATGTTTGAAGCCTGAAATGTGGCAAAAGGTCGCAAAGTTCAAGGGGGCCGAATACTTTCGCAAGGCACTGTATATACAGAGAAAAGAGTCGGCCTGAGAATTGAACCCTGTTGCACCCCCATAGAGACTGCCAGAGGCCCGGACAACAGGCCCTTCGATTTGACACACTGAACTCTGCCTGAGAAGTAGTTGGTGAACCAGGCGAGGCAGTCATTTGAGAAGCCAACGCAATTGAGTATGATGATAAGAATGAGGTGATTGACAGAGTCGAAAGCCTTGGGGCCAGGTCGATGAAGACGGCTGCACAGTACTGTCTTTTATCGATGGAGGTTATGATATTGTTTAGGACCTTGAGCGTGGCTGAGATGCACCCATGACCAGCTCGGAAACCAGACTGCGTAGTGGAGAAGGTACGGTGGGATTCGGAATTGTCGGTGATCTGTATGTTAACTTGGCTTTCGAAGATTTTAGAAAGGCAGGGCAGGATGGATATACTGTAGGTCTATAACAGTTTGGGTCTAGAGTGTCTCCCCCTTTGAAGAGGGGGATGACCGCTGCAGCTTTCCAATCTTTGGGGATCTCAGACGATACGAAAGAGATTTTGAATAGGATAGTAATAGGGGTTGCAACAATTTCAATATTTTTTAGAAAGAGAGGGTCCAGAATGTCTAGCCCAGCTGATTTGTAGGGATCCAGATTTTGCAGCTCTTTCAGAACATCAGTTGTCTGGATTTGGGTGAAGGAGAAGCGGGGGGGGCTTGGGCAAGTTGCTGCAGGGGGTGCTGAAATGTTGGCCGGGGTAGGGGTAGCTTGGTGGAAAGCACGGCCAGCCATAGAAAAATGCTTATTGAAATGATAGATTATCGTAGATTAACGGTGGTGACAGTGTTTCCTATCCGCAGTGCAGTGGGAAGCTGGGAGGAGGTGCTCTTATTCTCCATGGACTTTACAGTGTCCCAAAACTTATTGGAATTAGTGCTACAGAATGCACATTTCTGTTTGACAAAGCTAGCCTTAGCTTTACCACGTGTCAAGTACGGAAAATGCAGGCTAGACATCCGGCAAAACAAAACACATATGTCTGGTGGACATGGGGGATTTAACACAGATGTTTGAAGAATGAAGTCCTGCTGCTATTCTCATATGGCAGCATAGTAACTGCAGAACTACTGTACACTGTTGCTCTCAGCAAAGGATGTGAGAGGAATGTGGAATATCCTTTCTGTAATGGCATTTTGCTCGTGAGGTCTGGATTGCATCAGGAGCAGGCCTTTCATACAACAGTATCTATGAAATCTTAATAGAATATTTCCGTACTAACGAGTGCACAAACAAATGCACTCTTGTTGCTATGGACATCATCATACTGTAAGTTTCATAATCAGTGTTGTGTGTGTGACCATTCCTGTGTGGGCCTGCAGGTAGCGCTGTCTGTGGCTGCAGAGTTCTGGGAGCAGGGTGACCTGGAGAGGACTGTGCTGGAGCAGCAGCCTATTGTAAGAACTGCATGGAGGGAGGGAGAGGGAGAGAGCATTCCCATTGGGCATGTGGTGATGTACTGCCTGTTATGTAGTACACTGAGTCAGAAAGAGCGGTCACCACGGCCCAGTCAACTGGACCATATCCTGACTCACACCGTTTTACCCAGCCAGCTCCCTAGGAGTTTAATAGCATTTGTGTCAGAATGGGACATTTTAGTTTAGGTTTATTTGATTGCTTAAGCTGGAGTAAGTAGAGCCCAGTTGTTGTTTCTATACATTTGCACTACTAATCCCATGATTCATATCTTTCCCCCCAGCTAATGATGGACAGGACCAAATCAGCTGATCTTCCCAAGATGCAGTGTGGTTTCATCGATTTTGTCTGTGCTTTTGTGTACAAGTTGAGTCCCTGCATCTCTATCATGAATCAATAACTACTAGATGGCACTGAAGACCAAGCAAAATATATCTAACTAGTATTTTGAACTGAATGTTTTCCGTTTCTTCATCTACAGTGCCTTGCGAAAGTATTCGGCCCCCTTGAACTTTGCGACCTTTTGACACATTTCAGGCTTCAAACATAAAGATATAAAACTGTATTTTTTTGTGAAGAATCAACAACAAGTGGGACACAATCATGAAGTGGAACGACATTTATTGGATATTTCAAACTTTTTTAACAAATCAAAAACTGAAAAATTGGGCGTGCAAAATTATTCAGCCCCCTTAAGTTAATACTTTGTAGCGCCACCTTTTGCTGTGATTACTGTAAGTCGCTATGTCTCTATCAGTTTTGCACATCGAGAGACTGACATTTTTTCCCATTCCTCCTTGCAAAACAGCTTGAGCTCAGTGAGGTTGGATGGAGAGCATTTGTGAACAGCAGTTTTCAGTTCTTTCCACAGATTCTCGATTGGATTCAGGTCTGGACTTTGACTTGGCCATTCTAACACCTGGATATGTTTATTTTTGAACCATTCCATTGGAGATTTTGCTTTATGTTTTGGATCATTGTCTTGTTGGAAGACAAATCTCCGTCCCAGTCTCAGGTCTTTTGCAGACTCCATCAGGTTTTCTTCCAGAATGGTCCTGTATTTGGCTCCATCCATCTTCCCATCAATTTTAACCATCTTCCCTGTGCCTGCTGAAGAAAAGCAGGCCCAAACCATGATGCTGCCACCACCATGTTTGACAGTGGGGATGGTGTGTTCAGCTGTGTTGCTTTTACGCCAGACATAACGTTTTGCATTGTTGCCAAAAAGTTCAATTTTGGTTTCATCTGACCAGAGCACCTTCTTCCACATGTTTGGTGTGTCTCCCAGGTGGCTTGTGGCAAACTTTAAACTACACTTTTTATGGATATCTTTAAGAAATGGCTTTCTTCTTGCCACTCTTCCATAAAGGCCAGATTTGTGCAATATACGACTGATTGTTGTCCTATGGACAGAGTCTCCCACCTCAGCTGTAGATCTCTGCAGTTCATCCAGAGTGATCATGGGCCTCTTGGCTGCATCTTTGATCAGTCTTCTCCTTGTATGAGCTGAAAGTTTAGAGGGACGGCCAGGTCTTGGTAGATTTGCAGTGGTCTGATACTCCTTCCATTTCAATATTATCGCTTGCACAGTGCTCCTTGGGATGTTTAAAGCTTGGGAAATCTTTTTGTATCCAAATCCGGCTTTAAACTTCTTCACAACAGTATCTCGGACCTGCCTGGTGTGTTCCTTGTTCTTCATGATGCTCTCTGCGCTTTTAACGGACCTCTGAGACTATCACAGTGCAGGTGCATTTATACGGAGACTTGATTACACACAGGTGGATTGTATTTATCATCATTAGTCATTTAGGTCAACATTGGATCATTCAGAGATCCTCACTGAACTTCTGGAGAGAGTTTGCTGCACTGAAAGTAAAGGGGCTGAATAATTTTGCACGCCCAATTTTTCAGTTTTTGATTTGTTAAAAAAGTTTGAAATATCCAATAAATGTCGTTCCACTTCATGATTGTGTCCCACTTGTTGTTGATTCTTCACAAAAAATACAGTTTTATATCTTTATGTTTGAAGCCTGAAATGTTGCAAAAGGTCGCAAAGTTCAAGGGGCCGAATACTTTTGCAAGGCACTGTACCGCCCTCTTGTCTCACACCTCTCCTTCTTCCCCTTTTCTCCCCCCTCCCACCTCCTCCCACCTCCTCTAGGAGTTCTCTCGTTTCCAGGTGGAGATCACTCCCATGCTGGACCGCCTGCTGATCAACAGAAGGGAGTGGAATGCTCTGAAGGAGGTGCACAAAGCCAAGCTGGCCACTCTGGAGGAGGCCAAAGAGGAGGTAGCCGTCGCCACCACCGCAGCCAAGCAGGGTAAGACACACAAGGACACACACACACACACAGCACCAAGAGACACACAGGCAGACACAGGAAAGACCAGGGATTAAGACTGTTGACATTTATTACACAGTGGAATTTATAACATTGGTGAAGAACCTCACTCATAGTAATGACCATATCATTAAGAGATGCCCCAAACGTCCTCTTCAGACATGGAGGAAACTACTAAGAGCAGCTATTTTGGGGGGAATCCAAACATGGCAGACTGTCTCTCAAAAACTTGGACTATCTCTGTTTCAAACAATGTATAGCTTATGCTCTGGGGCTAATTACATTTAATCAATGTGAGATCAGGGCCCATATTCATAAAGCTTCTCAGAGTAGGAGTGCTGATCTAGGATCAGTTTTAGATCCTAATGAATACGAGGAAAAGGACAGGGAGGACCTGATCCCAGATCAGCGCTTCTAGTCTGTGACGCTTTGTGAATACTCTAACCCTGTGTTGTTCCATCTCTCACACAGGAAGTGCAGCCGAAGCAGCCCCCCAGTCAAAGACCTGTGTTGTCAACTAGACTAGAGAGTTCCCAGTCCTGGACCAAAGTGACTATTCTTCTCAGCACCAACTTTCAGTCCCTGTACCCGATATCGATTTACAAGAGCTGGTTAACATTAGCCTAGCATAGCTTTACAGTATGCTGTACACTGGCCTATATATGGAAGGAATTGTATCAGGCTACAGGATCCACAGGATGGAGCAGGGTGTGGACAATGTCAAACACAGCCTATTCCTGTGCAATGAATGTGAATACTTAGGCATTTTAGTGGAATTTACAATGAACTGATTGTCCTCGTTGATTAGGCAATATAAAATTGACTTAGAAATATGGAATTTGGTTAGAATAAAGTGGGTGGGTATCATTTCCAATGGCTAAACATACACTGCTCAAAAAAATAAAGGGAACACTTAAACAACACAGTGTAACTCCAAGTCAATCACACTTCTGTGAAATCAAACTGTCCACTTAGGAAGCAACACTGATTGACAATAAATGTCATATGCTGTTGTGCAAATAGAATAGACAACAGGTGGAAATTATAGGCAATTAGCAAGACACCCCCAATAAAGGAGTGGTTCTGCAGGTGGTGACCACAGACCACTTCTCAGTTCCTATGCTTCCTGGCTGATGTTTTGGTCACTTTTGAATGCTGGCGGTGCTTTCACTCTAGTGGTAGCATTAGACGGAGTCTACAACCCACACAAGTGGCTCAGGTAGTGCAGCTCATCCAGGATGGCACATCAATGCGAGCTGTGGCAAGAAGGTTTGCTGTGTCTGACAGCGTAGTATCCAGAGCATGGAGGCGCTACCAGGAGACAGGCCAGTACATCAGGAGACGTGGAGGAGGCCATAGGCGAATTTGTGTGCTCTTCACAGATGAAAGCAGGTTCACATTGAGCACATGTGACAGACGTGACAGAGTCTGGAGACGCCGTGGAGAACGTTCTGCTGCCTGCAACATCCTCCAGCATGACCGGTTTGGCGGTGGGTCAGTCATGGTGTGGGGTGGCATTTCTTTCGGGGCCACACAGCCCTCCATGTGCTCGCCAGAGGTAGCCTGACTGCCAGTAGGTACCGAGATGAGATCCTCAGACCCCTTGTGAGACCATATGCTGGTGCGGTTGGCCCTGGGTTCCTCCTAATGCAAGACAATGCTAGACCTCATGTGGCTGTAGTGTGTCAGCAGTTCCTGCAAGAGGAAGGCATTGATGCTATGGACTGGCCCGCCCGTTCCCCAGAATCCAATTGAGCACATCTGGGACATGTCTCGCTCCATCCATCCATGATTTAAAAATGAACAGGGTACTTGAGTGTCTCAGCACAAAAAACATTAACGTCACTATTTTTCTATAAACTCAGCCACACGCAAAGCCTCTAAAGTGACAATTCACATGTTGCACCACAGACTGTCCAGGAGTTGGCGGATGCTTTAGTCCAGGTCTGGGAGGAGATCCCTCAGGAGACCATCCGCCACCTCATCAGGAGCATGCCCAGGCGTTGTAGGGAGGTCATACAGGCACGTGGAGGCCACACACACTACTGAGCCTCATTTTGACTTGTTTTAAGGACATTACATCAAAGTTGGATCAGCCTGTAGTGTGGTTTTCTACTTTAATTTTGAGTGTGACTCCAAATCCAGACCTCCATGGGTTGATAAATGTTATTTCCATTGATAATTTTTGTGTGATTTTGTTGTCAGCACATTCAACTATGTAAAGAAAAAAGTATTTAATAAGAATATTTCATTCATTCAGATCTAGGATGTGTTATTTTAGTGTTCCCTTTATTTTTTTGAGCAGTGTATATGTAGACATATATCTTTGATTTCAACAGTGGTTATCCTATGGTTATTAATAATGTACATAAACCTGTAACTCAACTCTCTGCACTGGGCCCTCACTGCAGAATTAAGTCCACAGCATTAGCATCATACCCTCTGCGATGCTGCATCCTCCCTCAGGATATAGTGTGTGTGTGTGTGTGTTAACTGTCCCACTGGGGCCATACATAACAATCTTACAAAACACAGAACGATGCCCGTGAGGGTGGCAACCTAATTGAGCGCGTAGAATGAGAACTGATTGGAAGAGGGGATCAGAAGGCGGGTTTTCCTTTCCTGTAGCGGAGAGCCGTGCGTCACCACTATACACCACACAGCTAGACACGCAGTAGTGAGCACACGCAAGCACTTCGCTAAGCACTGCATTGTAGTGTCGTCACTCGTGATGGTGATGCTGCTGCCTCGCTCTCTGTGTTTCACCAATAGGGGAGAGCTGCAGTCAGGGTTGCCCGTATAGGGCTGTGATGCTCAGCGATGCTCGTAGTGTCTCGTCCTGACACAAGGGCAGCGTAGCCGTATAGAGGCTGAGGCTGCAGAGGAATGAGAGACATCCAGTTAAAGAATATCACACTGATGTGTGAACCACATGCAAGAAGAGCGGAAAACTGGCCAGTGGCTCCTTAAGATACATGCTAGTCATTTAGCAGACGCCCTTATCCAGAGCAACAAGGTTAAAGTGTCTTGCTCAAGGGCACATTGGCAGATTTTTCACCTAGTGAGCTCTGGGATTTGAACGAACGACCTTTCGGTTGCTGGCCCAATGCTCTTAACTGCTGGGCTACCTGTCGCCCTTCATCAGTCAGTGTGTCCGTCCACCTGCTAGGCTAGCTAGATATGTCCCCTTAGCAAGAATAACTGCTCAGTGCTGACAGAGACACTCCAAGGGACCCCACCTCCCCTTCCCCAAGCCACTGTATCAAAATAATGAATTATAGAATCATACCAAATATGATTGTGTCAGATGAGATGTTATTCCTTGTAGAAAGCAGGGGGAATGGTAGGCATTGCTCTACTCCGACATTGCTCATCCTAATATTTATATATTTCCCAAGTCTATTCTTTTACTTTAGATTGGTGTGTATTGTTGTGAATTGTTAAGATGTTACTGTACTGTTGGAGCTAGGAACACAAGCATTTTGCAACAACCGCAATAACATCTGCTAACTATGTGTATGTATTCAATTCATTTGAATTGATTTGCTGCGTAAGCCTTTTAGCCAGAGAAATACCCTTTTGTTGCTTCCTTGTATTGTAATTACTAGTTGATGCAGGTCAAGTATGCATAGTATAGGTCTAGTATGCATAGTATCAGTGTCAATGCACTTTATGTATTGGCTCTGAATATGCAACACATAAACAAGGACTGTAAAGATATGAATTCAACTATTTGAACTACTGCGATTGTGTGTTGTCTTGTCCTTGTGGTGTAACACCCAATCATAGTAGCACAGGGATACTTCAAGACCTACTCTACTCTATTTGCTCCAGTACGTGTGTACAGTCTCAACCATTGACACATCAATTAATGCCCAACTTGATAGTATAATGTCCAAACCTTCACATGTTGTTCATTAGGATTTTATTTTTTGGAGGCAAATCAATAAAATATGTACTTTTTACAGTATATGAGGAACATTTCTACAGTTTAATAATGTAAACAATCTCTGAAGAGAAATGTATTCAGTTTAAAATGAAGCCATAGTCTTCATTTTGAAACTATTTACATGAATTAAAATATAATTTATAACAGCAGATAATTTCAGTCTATAGATAAATGTAGCTACGAAACTAGATTTTAACAATTCAAAAGTACTGAAATGCATTTTGTCTCCACATTCTGAAGACATCTGAAATCACACAAAACAGGGGAAAAAAACACCATTAAAAGACATCCAAACTAAGTGGCATATAAATAAAAAATAATACAAGTAAAATAACAGATGTAAAAATATAAAATCTTACTAGCAGTATTTACCGTTTAGCAAAACTACATTAAAAAAGGAAATCATTTTGTGAATTTTGATAGTTATTAGATGTAAATAGACAACAAAAAAATCAATAGCAATGAAAAAATCTAAACAGGAAAAACAAACAATGTATGCCCTTTTATGTCCATTTTTCTTCCACCAAAGACCCGCTCACAGCTAGCTAGATTGTGACAGTTTGCAGCCCCCAAAGTGGCCATTGACATCACATTACCATTATGTTATCAGATGTTTTCTGTGTGTTGACAGAAAGCGCTCTGTCTGTTGGGATACAAAATAATCTTTGATACACATGGTCATTTTACATCCAGGGTACAGTGAACAATGGTGAGTCAAGGACTAGTATTGCACTTTCTTTCTATAGGGCAAGTTTATTAACATGGTGAGTTTAAAGAGACATTTTCCAATGAAATAAAATCGGAAAACTTAAATATGTATTTGTGTGGACTATGTAGTTGGATAATGACAGTTAGAAAATCAATCTGACAAGGCTCTCCGAATTCGATTTAAAGCCAACATCAAATATAGTTTTGGTCAACTTGCCTCAAGTTAATTTCTTGCCATTTTCTGAAATGAAGAATGGGAAGAATTGCATTCTGTTCTGACGGGGGTTACCTTTGGAAGGGGCTCAATTTGGATCATCTCTCAACCTAACAAATCCTAGATTGACAGTAGTTGTTGAAATGTGCCGAAGTGCTCTGAAACACCGAGGAAAATGGTCAACATCAAAGTTTTCTATAAGAAAGTATATAATATCATCTTAATATCTACACAAACACACAAATATATATTCATATGTATATATATTTATATACCTTTTATAATATGGCTGTATTGAAAAAAGTTGTAATAATAATAAAACACATTGGATTTGAAAGGAGATAAAACGGTAATATTAAAAGCTATAGTGATAGCTTAAGTTTCCCCCTATTGTTTTTAAGGCTCTCCTCATGAGAATTTGTTTCGTTGTCATTCAACTCTACTGATGGAAGCACTCCACTGGCATCAAGTAGTCTGAATATTCAACAGGGGCTAAAAAGCGCTGTTTCCTTTCCCTCTCTCCAAAAATTAGTCATACGTGTTCACAAGTTGCCAATCATTATACAAGGGTCCACTGAATTTCAACAAGTTTAACAACCCGTCTACCAACATGTGTTCGTAATAAGCCTAGCTCCTTTCATGGAAAGTTGTGAACAGATATTTCACTATTTGGGGCTTTATGTGCAATGGTATTATTGTTATACATGATTTTTTTTATGTATGGCATGACTGACCACATTATTATTATTAGTCATTTTATATCATATCTTTTTTTAACAGCAGTTCTACAACATACAGTACAGGATCAGTTTTCAAGGATTTATTTTAACAACCAACCACTGAAATAACCACTTCCAATCTTTGAGAAAGGCTGTCTCATAGATATATGTATTGCATCTCAATTGCGTAAAAAAAAGAAAAAAATCGTCAAAAATATTGAAATCATTTAAAAAGAAATTCAACTTTCTATAGCATATCTAAAGGGATACTTTATACAACAGTGTTTGACTCGTGTCAAGTCATTTTAAAATAAATTCCCTTCAGTTCAGTTTCTCCCTGTATTGTTCAACCTTGCATCTTTAAACAGTTTATCCTTGCCAGTCTGATTTGCAATGGTGTCCCACCACCTTTATAACGCACATCTACAAATCGCTGTATAGACACAACGATACATTTCATGTTTACACTACGTATAGTGCTATATACACATTATATATATTATATTTATTTTTTTATGTAAACCAGCACATTCTCTCACTTTTTAGTAGTATACATACTAAGCACAAATAGTCATTCAGCTTTTCCTCTTTTGATTAGCAAGTTTTTGTTGTTAGATTTTTATCAGTATGTATAGCACTAAATATTTGTCCTTTTTTTCCTTTAGTAAACCTACTAGGGTAAGCCACGAAAGCACATCCTGATAGGATACTCTAACACTGAATAAGGCGTCTTTGTACTTAGTTTGCGCTCTAATAAAGTCGAACGAGAATTCAGTGATGTAAACATTCAATTTCATGTGTGTTACAGAGAAGATTAGATAAATGGAGAAGATTAGATAAATGGGGAAGAGAGAGAGAGAGAGACAGGGATAATCTGTTAGAAAAAAAAGGAAGGAGGTTTGCCAAGGCTGGGGCAGCACGAGGCCCCATGCCCACACACAGAAGAGCTAGGCTGTACAGTATTGAGGGGCTGGGGGACCTGGTCTTTGAAGAAAACAAGAAAGAGAGCGGGAGAGAAGAAAATTGGTTTTCAGTCTCCCAGCACACCAGAGGACCACGGGTCCTTCTGGGATCCCCAGCGATGGCAGCGCCAACTCGAACACGAGACAGACAGACAACACACCCAGGTACACATTGGATACACGGTCCAAAAACTGACACGCAAACTATTTTTTAGTTTTTAGCCACGAGGCGAATTATGGGAGTTTTAGTCGGAAAAGCAAGCTGAACGCCTCCACCAATAAGAAAGGATAGCTTGGGAGAAGTAAATGAGTGTTTCAGAAGAGGAAGAGCAAGAGTAAAAAGGGGGAGAGAGCACCCGAGAAGAAGGATCTAAATGAGGTGGAGACGCTTGTCTGATGTGGTACCATCCAGATCTCTGGGAAAATTCAACAAGAGTTCAACAGACTTTTGATTTACCATCCCTCGCTCTGGTGTGAATGGTGCGGTGAGCCTTGGACACTCTCTCCCTCAGCTATGCTGCTGGGTGCATCACAAAGAGACAGGCTGCAATGGAGCTCTATTAAAGGAGCACAACTCCAGAGACTTGGATTCGGGTAAGGGCTCTACATTCAGATCAGTGAAGTGTACATTCCATTACTATAGTATGGGTTATATTCTAGAACCTGGAGTAAATGTCTGACTCTTGGCTGGGTTATGCTTACTGATTGAGATCAGACATGTTCAGATAGTACAAACAGCGCAGAGAATTGGCTGGGATAGATTGTGATTTTGCTCTGGAGAGTGAGTGTGTTTTCATATGGTAAATATGCCTTGAAGTTTACTTCATGACATAATAGCGTTAGTTGTCATAGCCCCATTTATGTGGAGTTGGTAGGATAGGAAGTGACTGCCATCCTAGATCAGCGTAACCAGGTTGTGAGAGTGGCTAGCTTAGCAGCAGTGGGTAGGTAACCTATAAAGTAAAGCAGCCAACAGCATAGCAGTGTTGAGTGGCAGAGTAGGGGAAAGAAGTCAAGTGAGGAAACATGATTACCTCGTTATAGTGCATAGATTAAATCAAGGAAGCACTAAAATGACAAAAAACAAGATTTTTTTTCTTTTTTCTTTTCATTTTCGATTTGTAAACTCTAAGCTGTTCGAAATATTTTTTTGTTTTTGTATTTTATGTCATAACACACACAGTTTGAACATCCACAATTTTGCTAATATTAAGCAGGTTTTGTTATATACCGTACGAACGTAATGGCGGATACAGCTTGCAGTTCCACCAGTAGTGACCAAGGGGGTACAAAAAAACGACACACACACGCAGACACACACACCACAACGACCAACGGAGGGAGCAAGGTTTGCTACAGAGGTCTCGCCCGCCCACACGCCCATCGGCTCTCAACGGGACCACGACGAGTCACAACAAAGTCATGAACACAGACAGGAAGCAGCTTTTTGTGTTCAGATACATTATATGTTGTTTCGTTGCTTTTTTTTCTCCTCCATCCCTCCAACCCCCGCTAGCTTCCTCTGTAGTATCCTCAGCTGAAAGAGACAAGGCCCGTTTCTTATTCCAATGTTAAAAATGTAAACATGACGAGGTGCCTTGGTTGAGGTACTGAGCCGAGTCTGGGGTTGGTATGAGGGTTCTAAGGCGAGGCCCAGCCGAGTCACCGTCAGCGATGCAGGCTCTTCTGGGCCTCCTTCAGCAGGGTGTCAAAGTCCAGGGCGTCATACTTGCTCTTCACCGGCCCTGGTCCAGCTTCGTCTGGAGAAGGAAACACACAGCTTTGTTAGTTAGAACAGTGTCATCATAGCCGTCAACATTACATGGAGATACAACTTGTACAATATCTCAGCGTTGCCTCCATCCAACAGATCATACTCCTTTGGGGCGGCAGGTAGCCTACAGGTTAGAGCGCTGGGCCAGTAACCAAAATGTTGCTGGATCGAATCCCTGAGCTGACAAGGTAAAATTCGGTTGCCTCTGAACAAGGCAGTTAACCCACTGTTCCCCGGTAAGGTGTCATTGTAAATAAGAATGTGTTCTTAACTGACTTGCCTAGTTAAATAAAGGATAAATACAATTAAAAAGGTGCTACACATTTCCTTTGCATTGTAATTCCAGAAAGATGTCCATAATATATCTGCCACTAATAGTGAAATGATAGTTTCACAGCATTACTTTTTATGTGAGAAAACAAGCATCGAATAGTGTAGGGAATCACTGTACCATCTAAATTGCTGTGAAATATACTAAATATATACTAAATATATTTCACAGCGATTGAGATGGTACAATGATTCCCCACACTATTCACTACATGTTTTCTCACATAAACTGAAACTGAGTGAACATTGTCGAATTTTAGCAAACAGGAAATGAGCCATTTCCACAAGATAACAAAGACAGAACAGCTTTCCCAGTTTGACAACAGTTGCCACTGGGCAGGAGAAATCAATATGAAAATACCACAGCCAATCACAACACTGGTGGGTAATACTGTGAAACACTATCATTCCACTATTATATAATATATATAATGGACATTTTCTAACATTACAAAGCAAACATTCGAAGAAATCCAATGAGTAGCACCTTTAACGACTTTCTACATTCATGGTTTGACTGTACTTTGACTGTATCTCTGTTTACCCAGATCTATGTATCTCTTCCTGCTGAGCCTGTGCATGCCACCCCCTCCGTTCTGGAAAAGCGGCTCTCGTCTGTGCCTCTGGATCTGCTGCCCGCTGGGTGCCGGACGGAACTTGATGACTCCACAGCGTTCCCTATGCGCACACATCAACACACACAAAAAGACAGAGAGTTTCGGGCACGTGGTCCCCACCTTCACTACATTCCGTACTCTGGAAGGTCACAGACAGGCCAGGCAGGCTGATAAAAAAAAGGACCTACTCGTGTTTGGTGATGACTTTGCAGTCCTCCGGGTCTCCAAAGGCCTCGAAGCGTTTGCGCAGCATCGTTTGTGTGACGCTGCTTGGCAGGTTGTGTATGTAGAACACTTGGCAGTTGTCCTAGGCAACGACACAATGGCAACCGTCAGAACAAGACACTTGCCGCAGTGGAAAATCATGCCGACTTCACACACACACTGGAAAAAACTCATAATAGCAGAACTGGTGTTTACCTCGTCAATTTGAAGCACAGATTTGGAGATGTTGTTTCTCTGCTTGTCTCCGTGGCACGTCTCAGAGTTCTCACAGCTGAGGAGAGAGACACAAAGCAGAGACAGAATAAGACGGGAGCTAATGGAAGAACCTGAGTCACATGCCAATGAGAGAAGACATTGGCATGTGACAGTGGTTTATATTCTCACCTGAAGTCGGGCTTGCTGCTAGGCGAGTGGGGCTGGCAGCAGCTGGAGTGGAGAATGGGGGAGGGGGAACGGGAGGAGCGTTCCCCCTCTTCATCTGAGTTGTGGGGGGATAAAGCGCCCCCCTTTCTGTCAGCCCTGTTACCGTTACTCAGGTACTCTGGCACCTTGGAAAAGAGCCTGTCTTCACGCTGCTGTTCCAGCCCCTTGTCCCCTTGGACCCTGCACTCAGCCCTGTCCCCCTCCGGAGAGGAGCGTCCGAACAGCGAGTGGGCCAGCATGGCGGCGGTTCTCTTCCGGCTCTCCCCCAGACTCAGCAGGCAGTAGTCGTGGTCTCCGAACGTCCTGTGGACTTTGGGTTCTGCATCGATGGCCTGGCCCATCTTGCGGAGCTGGGCGTAGAGTTCAGTCTGCTCGGGGAGCTTGCGGGAGTGGGCCCGGCTCAGCCACGAGGCCTTCGGTGTGGATTCTCCTTTCCCCTCTGGCTTGAACAGCTCGTCCTCCACTTGCTTGTGAGGGGGGGTGGTGGGAGGGGTGAGGCCTGAAAATACAGGCCACTCTATTAAGTCACATGTACCTCACAGTGGTGGCATACAGGTCTGTTGGGTTAACATTAGAGAAACGTCAACCGTTCAGACAATTTCACTGGTCTGTTGGGTTAACATTACAGAAACGTCAACCGTTCAGACAATTTCACTGGTCTGTCGGGTTAACATTACAGAAACATCAACCGTTCAGACAATTTCACTGGTTTGTCGGGTTAACATTAGAGAAACGTCAACCGTTCAGACAATTTCACTGGTCTGTCGGGTTAACATTACAGAAACGTCAACCGTTCAGACAATTTCACTGGTCTGTCGGGTTAACATTACAGAAACGTCAACCGTTCAGACAATTTCACTGGTCTGTCGGGTTAACATTACAGAAACATCAACCGTTCAGACAATTTCACTGGTCTGTCGGGTTAACATTAGAGAAACGTCAACCGTTCAGACATTTTCACTGGTCTGTCGGGTTAACATTACAGAAACGTCAACCGTTCAGACAATTTCACTGGTCTGTCGGGTTAACATTAGAGAAACGTCAACCCTTTAGACAATTTCACTGGTCTGTCGGGTTAACATTAGAGAAACGTCAACCGTTCAGACAATTTCACTGGTCTGTCGGGTTAACATTACAGAAACGTCAACCGTTCAGACAATTTCACTGGTCTGTCGGGTTAACATTACAGAAACGTCAACCGTTCAGACAATTTCACTGGTCTGTCAGGTTAACATTACAGAAACATCAACCGTTCAGACAATTTCACTGGTCTGTCGGGTTAACATTAGAGAAACGTCAACCGTTCAGACAATTTCACTGGTCTGTCGGGTTAACATTAGAGAAACGTCAACCGTTCAGACAATTTCACTGGTCTGTCGGGTTGACATTACAGAAACGTCAACCGTTCAGACAATTTCACTGGTCTGTCGGGTTAACATTAGAGAAACGTCAACCGTTCAGACAATTTCACTGGTCTGTCGGGTTAACATTAGAGAAACGTCAACCGTTCAGACAATTTCACTGGTCTGTCGGGTTAACATTAGAGAAACGTCAACCCTTCAGACAATTTCACTGGTCTGTCGGGTTAACATTACAGAAACGTCAACCGTTCAGACAATTTCACTGGTCTGTCGGGTTAACATTAGAGAAACGTCAACCGTTCAGACAATTTCACTGGTCTGTCGGGTTAACATTAGAGAAACGTCAACCGTTCAGACAATTTCACTGGTCACGTTTTAAAACACTGCTCATGTTTAACTGTTACTGGGTGTACTGTCTGTTACTCTGTTCACTTCTATCTGTGTTTCAATGGGTTTCCCAATTCAACAAATTGCTCTGAGGCTGTTATTTTGTAACATTACAGTAACACAGCACCTTGGTACGGCACAAGGCGAGCACACAATCGCATATTCATTTTGACCGAAGTGCGTATTTGACTTTCAGTTGTTATTAACATTACGGCTTTTGAGGAAGATATCAGCGGCAGACACTGTAAAGCATTGTTATATTTGTCTTCTCCACTTCCCAAGTAGCTATGCAACCAAATTAGCCATGTCAAGATGACATTTACCCAGGAGACAGATCACGTCATTAGACTCCAGTCATGCTCTTCACAACACGATACAAATGCATTCCCCCTCTCCTCTGCTGCTTTGCTACCGAGCTGAGTTAGCAATAGTATATCTCAAAGAGATAAACCAGTCTACAACACAGTATATTTGCTAGCTAGACTTTACTTCCCTCTAGACAAGCTACTTCTGACAGACAAGGATATAGCTCCAAAATGTTGTCTCGTCAAGCCAAGGCGTAAAAGATGTCAAGGTGATCAACACCAACTCAAAGCCCCAACATTACCTGCTGTGCCACACAGGTCCACGCTGAGAGTCTGCTCAAAGGGCCTGTTGGCATACTGTGTGTCTCTGATCATGGGGAAAAGAGAGAGAGAGATTGCAGAGTCATCATCAGGGCCAGGGGAAGGGGGTGCAGGGGTAGGGGTAGTGGGGCGACAAAAGGATGTACTGCTCGGTGCTCTGATTTCACTTTTTTTTTTAAAGGATTTTTATTTTATTTTGTTGGAGATTGTATTACATTATCATTGTGAACGTGAACTACATGAGAATAGCTTTCCTTTATAGCCGTCTATGATTGGTATTACAGTACAAGCTCCTTCTCCTATTGAGGTCTATTTTTGGATCTGTGTTACCATGAAAGGCTTGTGTGGAGTGCTTTGGGGATATTACAGAGTCCACAAAGCTGCAAAAAAAACTATCTAGGGGGCCAGAGAACAGCACAGTCATTTCACGCACAGAAGACTTCCAGAAGTGTACATTAAAATAGCTTTGTGAGTCCAGTGGGGCTATGGGCAAGCAGTATATGTATTGTAGTGTATAGGACTATAGTACGGAAAACAAACCCAGTAGATTTGGGAGTCAGCGGCAGACAGAGGCAGGCGCGTTTCTCTGCAATCAGAATGACAGAAAGAGCCATTGGTACCAATGATTAGATACATGGTCAGAGAACACAACAGCAGATTCAGCGGGTATAAAAACAACATTTTACCAGCCGTTTAACAGTGGCACGTGTGTTATTCATTCACATCAAATTGAAGAAAGATACTGCATGATGGAGCCATGTGGACTGAAAAATCGGGACAGGCTTTGAGAGCTTGGGGCTTCTGACATCGTCGCCATCTTGCCTTACCGTTTTGACAGCAGAGGTTATCGGGTTCGGCTGCGTCTGCCGTGGTTTGGGAAGTACTGTTGTTATTGGCGGCGGAGTCTTTCTCCAGGTCGTCTCCCGGGGGGTGTTTGACCGCCTTGTCCTCCTCGTCAGGGCGCCGCTCCCCGGACGCAGGCTCCTCCCTCACCCGGCCAGCACGCACCTTCTTGGCGAAGCGGCTGGGGAAAGAGGCGAGCCTGCGGGAGCGGCGGACTGAGAAGGAGGCGTCCTCCAGGTCAGGGCTCAGAGGGACCTCTAGGCCGCGCTCTTTCATAAACTCTGGTTTGGTTGAGCTGGCAGTCGGGCTAGGGGTCTCAGTCTTTCTGTCATGCGCTGGCTTGGTGATAGCATCTCTGTTATGGGTGTAGGGGGGGCTGTGGAGTCTGTAAGGCTTGCTCACGTCAAAGGAGTTGACCGCTTTGAGCAGTTCGCGCAGGAGAGAGTTGGCTTTAACCTCCCGTCTGCGGGTAAAGGCGAGGCGCGGCCGAGGGGCGCAGCTCTGGGCCTGGGGGGCAGCCTTGTGACAGTTCGGGTGGATCAGGGTCGTGGGGCACTCGGGCCTGGCCCTGCGTACCTGGCCTGGGCACTCACGCTCCTTGCGCTCCCAGCCAGCCTGCTTGCGCATGGGCAGGCAGTATGTGTGCATATACTTGATGAGCTCCACCACAGATTTGAGTTCTTTCTCCGAGGAGAACTGGGGCTTGGTGGGCTCAAGGGGAGTGGAGCGTTCACTCTCACTGCTCGAGGACTCCTCCTCCTCTTCTTCCTCCTCGGACTCACTGTCCTCATCGTCATCATCTTCCTCCTCGTCCTCCTCATCCTCTGAAGGAGTGTCTTCCGCCTCCTGTGCAGAGGTCAGGTGCCGGTGGAGCTCTGTGCACAGACGTCCTGCTGGTCGCACCGCTCGGGGCTTACGCTCCTGTGTGCTTTCACGCTACAGAAAGAAAGAGTTAGAGTTACTACCTATAAAATGACCTTGGTGAGCCTCTGTGCACTGTATGGCCCAAAATATTAAGGAATGTCTAGGCCATGAGAACATACAGTGCCGAGGGAACAATTTCAACGTATGAGTAACCAAAACCAGCACAGAGAGCCACAAAGATTCAAAGTTATAAAACATTCCTTCATAATCATACCAACGTTCCCAGTATCATGACTGAGAGAGAGAGAGAGAGAGAGAGAGAGAGAGAGAGAGAGAGAGAGAGAGAGAGAGAGAGATTCTAGGATGCACTCTATCTTTACGTAACCACCAGCTCATTGCCAGAGCTGCCCTTTCTCCTGGTCGAGACTACATCCATCTGTCACTCCAAAGCCTCAGCACCACTCACTCTAATGCCACAGATGTCACATGCCTCGGCCACCACCACCGTAAAGGAAAAGCCAGGGCAGGACAAGGGTGATAAATGAGAAAATAGCCTCACGCCATTGATCTACGTGCATGCGCGTGGGTGGAGACGGATTTTTGGAGCAACGGACACCTTATGGTAACATGATCTCCACACCGGTCCCAGTCACAAGAGGGAGATATAAAAATAAAAAAACTTTGCTAATTTCAATTTATTAGTAGTAGCTAGCTGACAGCCTGGCTAGCTAGCTTTAGCCTCGCTAAAAACATAGCAAGCTAGCTAGCATTTTTAGCTTTCCACATCTCCATGTGAAATAATCAGATTAAAAATAAAATAAAAAATAAAATATGCCCTGGCAAACATTTGTATACTTCCCGGAGTAGCATAAATCATTATCCCAATTTGATATGCTTGTTTGTGTATTGATTCCGATATCAGCTAAAAATAGAACGTCATCATGTTGTGGTCATGAAGAAAAAAAAATGAAAAAAAAGCACATGGCTAGCTGGTTGTCTATAGCAGGTTCCACCATTTCACAATAGCCTGGAATCACTAGTTATTATTTATAAACAAAATACCTTTTTGAGTGGATTCTTGTTGATTGGTTTACTGTTTAAACAGTCGCTGAGATTATATTTGGTTATCAATGCAAAATAGGCTACTTTGATGAATAGCCTATAGATCAGATCAAGGAACCAAACAACAAACACTTCTGCGGAAAGAATGATATGGCTCGTCTTTAAGTGATAATGCCAGAATCGCCGGTGTTTGGAGGATATGTTGGCACGGGGTGTAGATAGGCCCGACACAAAATCTCGGGCCGGCAAACCATGCCAATATATCCTCCAAACACCGGCTACGAGGGCATTATCCCTTATATACAAACGGGTCACCAACATATTTAAATAATAATGTACATATTTTCATTTTTTAAAAAAAAGTATTTCGATGAATTTATTCATACCATTTCATCCTTCCACAACATATAGTCCCGAAACAAATCTAGGGTTGCTACCCAACATTTCCAGGGGTTTGTGCTGATTATACGGACATTGTGACAGCCGGTTAAATGGCGTCCCTTGACAAGGCAACAACAAGATGTATATCAGGAGAAGTGCAGTACTATCGTAAGGAGAGGTATACTTGGAATACGGAGGAGGAATGGAGGGAAAAGGAGAGGCAGAGGAGGTTTAAGAGAGAGAGGGAGGAAAAGAGTGAGCGTGAGTCAGTTAAAAATGGTGGGAAAAGGGCCGATGGTTTGTTAAAGAAGAATGGAAGAAAGTGTAAGCAGAGTGAGCTGAAGACAGGGGGAGAAATGGAAGTGAATGAGGGTGAGGTATCGGAGGTGGTAGGTGTGGTGAAGTTCTCAAAGCCCAAGGCTTGCACCGAGGGTCAGGATGAAGAGGAGCCTGGAAAAAGTGGACCCTTGCCTTTTGGCTGATCCATTTGTGGGTTCAGGGTGGGTGAAAATAGAGTTGGGTGCTGTGGAATCGGTGAGGGTAAGCAGAAGTGGTCTTGTGATAATAGTTTGTGTTTCTGCTGGTCAGAGGGAGAAGGCGCTCCATGTTAAACGAATTAGGGCAAGAAATTTGAATTATTTTGCTCTCAAGAAAAGGGCACCATTGAAAGGAGTGATTACTGGGGTAGCAGTAAATGTAAAAGTTGACCAACTGAAGGGGAAGATTCCCAGTGTTTGTAATGCTCGTCGTTTGGTGCAACGCAGACAGGGTGGCGTGAGTGGTGAAACAGAAGAACCAATGTCTGTTCTTTTGAGTTTTGATGTTGAGGTTTTGCCCCACAAAGTGATGTTATATATAAGCTATCTTCTTTAAGCTTTTGTGCAGAATACTTTACGTTGTTGCAGGTGTCAAGCTTATGGGCATGTGGCAGCAATGTGTAGGAGGGAGGTTCCTAGGTGTGAGAAGTGTGCAGAAGGGCATGAAACAAAGGAATGCATAGCATTGGGGAAAGTTGTGGTATGTGTTAATTGTAGGGGTGCTCATGGGGCTGGGGATCAGAAATGTCCCGTGCGAGAGAGGCATGTTTAAGGTTCCAGGGATAGAGTAGTGCAGAAGTTGTTACATGCTGAGGCAGTGAAGAAAGTAGAGGAAGATGGGTCAAGGGGGAGGGATCTTGAGAGGAGTGGTGTGAGTAGTAGATCTGTACCAGTACAGATGCATAGGCCAACAAGTGATATATGTTTCAGTAAGATTGGATTTTTTTTTGCATTTATAGCAATGGTTATCAACTGTACTGCAGGGATGGAACATGAGTCGCACAGAATTGAGCTTGTGGTGGCAGCTGCAGAGAGGCATTTGGGTGTGTGAGACTTGACATCAGAATAGTTACAGGGTGTATTAAGAGGTGGTCTCCCATCCTTTCAGGTTGTTGGCCTGAGGTAGGACTAAATAGATTTAAATAGTGTAGTAGGGTGGTGTTCTTTTTAATTATTTGATTTATTTATGTATTCTTTTTTTTGTGAGTGTTGTGTTAGATGGTTTTGTTTATTTAAAAAAAAAAATTAAAGCAATGTATAAGGGAGTTGACCTTGGTGGAATGTCTAGATACTTTTTTCAATTGACATTTCTTTGTATATATATATATATATACACTGTATATATCCATAAAAATGATGCTAGCTGATTCATGATTTTGACTAGTTGAGAAACGCTGCCTGCCTCTCTCTCATCCCGACTCCCTACACATTCATTACTATGGGATTTAACAGTTTGAGATGGAATTTGACTATTGAAACAATGTTGCAAATGTCGGAGAGACAGACAGTAAGGTTTATTCTCCGTAGAGCTTGTTGTATGTTTTAGTCTCTGAAAACACTATCATCTAAGCATTACCTTGGTGATTAGGTCCCCTATTCAACCCATATCCTGGATCCGGTGTCAGAGCAGTGAATGAACTAGAAAAGGACTAAGGATCAGAGCTATAGAAAACCTTTCCTGTCGTGGAGCCTATGTATCCGCTCTCCCTCTCTTTAAGTCTCTTGTGTTGCCTTCCCTGCTCTATTCTGAGCTGCTAGACAGCTCTATTCTAGAACACCACACACAGAGCTCCAACTCACTCACCTTAACCAAAGGCCTGACAGGTTTCAGATGCAGGCTCCTGCTGCAATGGCGATGCCCGCTGTTGCTGCTGCCCTCTTTGTGTGATTCCAGGCCCGTGGGCACGTTAGGGGGGGACAGCAGGAGCTTTTTCAGCTGTAGGGGGACATGGGTTGGGACAACTGTAATGTACATGTCTGCCAATAAATCAATCAATCAGCAGAACATACAGTAGCATCAACGTGTATTATCACTCTTGACATGACTCATCCACTCGCAAATCTATTTCCCCCTCTTTATTCTCCTTTCATCCAGCGTTTGAACAATATAGCACTCAAACCGAAGCTGGCAGGAGGAAGCTGTGTGAATATGAGATCAAACGGAAATGGGATTCTATAGCTCTCCTGCGTACGTTGCAATGGGGTGGTAAGGCTGTCGCATTGCATTTCAAATGGGTATTTTACTTCCTCACATTTCCTTCACTACACTTTGAGGCAGCAGCATCGCATGTGAAATCATCAGATGATAGAAATCTGCTTACAACAACAATCCCCCTAAGCTGCACTGGTTTTGGCACAGCCTGAGGATAGCACCGGAGCGCGCCTACTGTAGATGTGAGGGAATGATGCGGCTGGTTATGTTTGGCTGATAGCTAAATAGTGTCTGGTCTTATATGTCACGTTTAGAGGCTTGTTGAAACAGATGATGAAATAGATGAGTAGAGTGCTAATTGAGTTGCCCATCCCTGTCAGCATGTGCCAACTTGGCATGGGCTTCAATGGTGCCTCTCGGTGTTTCATTGAGGAAGTGAAGGGGCGCTGAAGGTTTCCATCTCTGTGTACAAAATTCTGTTGGCACGCCAGGCCCATCCATGCCATGAAAGACTACCCTACTCTGGCCCACTTCCTGGTCTGCCTTGCTCAATGCAGCCCTTGTTCTCTGCAGCCCTTGTTCTCTGCCTGCTTACAACCTCATACACGCACACACACTGTCTTGCACACTCAGGCACGCACGCAATTTTAGAGAACGTTTTAGAGGCCCTTATCTTGGCAGTGTAGAGAAAAGTGTGATTTTTTTTGTTGCCAATTTCCTGCAATTCTACACATTTCTCCATGGAGCCGAGAGACATTTTTTGCAGTTTTAAAGCTAATTTCCTGTGATGCTACACATTTTTTGCATGGAGCTGAGAGAAAAGGTTCCAGTTTTAAAGTGAATTTCCTGCTATTCTACATATTCTGCCATGGAGATGAGAGAAAATATTGCAATTTTAAAGCTAATTTCCTGCAATGGCTAATGCTATGTTATTTTACTCAAACATAATAACAAAATCAATACTGCTAAATCAATTGTTTGGAATCTCCCATTCCCTCTGACTGTCTAGCTTTTATTTGGTGATTATTAGTTCTCAAATATTATATTGTAAAAATATATAGGTCCATTATCTTTCCGACATACTTTATATCTGCTTTTAGTCATTTAAAAGTTTACACTGAACGCCTTTTTCCATCCCGATTAATGTGGGGTAATTAATTCATTTCCCCAAACATTTTTTACACTGTTTGGTCTTAGGCGGTCTGAAAAAACAGGCGGCCCACCCAAGGATTTCAATGGCAAAAACACCACACACACACACACTGAGATCAGCTGCAATTACAGCTTCTGCCAGCAGAGGGAATCCTCCTCCACTCACACACCAGTGATGACAACACCAGGGTCACATGCAACTCCTCTAGGCTGTCTCTGGGATGGAAAGGGACTGACAGGCAGGGAGGGAGGAAGGTGGACTGGTACATGTCACCATGTTAAACCACATTTCACCATATGGATGGGCCCTTTTTTTAGTCTAAAAACAGTGCAGAAAGCTATGAACATTATAATGAAATGGTGGCATCTCATTGGCCATCATTCCACTCTTCTAGCCCATAGGATCTACGTGACTTAGCATGCACAACAACAGTTGCATAATACCAGTTTTTGCTAATTTTGTCTTATTGCTGTTATCAGTGCCAAATCCTATTAAGATTCTTAAGCCACCTAAGGACATCGTGAGGGACATGTAATCAAATTGGGAAGAATGTCCCTTCAGTAGGTGTGTGTATACTACTATATATATATATATATATATATATATATACATATACATACACTGCTCAAAAAAATAAAGGGAACACTAAAATAACACATCCTAGATCTGAATGAATGAAATATTCTTATTAAATACTTTTTTCTTTACATAGTTGAATGTGCTGACAACAAAATCACACAAAAATTATCAATGGAAATCAAATTTATCAACCCATGGAGGTCTGGATTTGGAGTCACACTCAAAATTAAAGTGGAAAACCACACTACAGGCTGATCCAACTTTGATGTAATGACCTTAAAACAAGTCAAAATGAGGCTCAGTAGTGTGTGTGGCCTCCACATGCCTGTATGACCTCCCTACAACGCCTGGGCATGTTCCTGATGAGGTGGCGGATGGTCTCCTGAGGAATCTCTTCCAGAACTGGACTAAAGCATCCGCCAACTCCTGGACAGTCGGTGGAGCGAGACATGATGTCCCAGATGTGCTCAATTGGATTCAGGTCTGGGGAACGGACAGGCCAGTCCATAGCATCAATGCCTTCCTCTTGCAGGAACTGCTGACACACTCCAGCCACATGAGGTCTAGCATTGTCTTGCATTAGGAGGAACCCAGGGCCAACCGCACCAGCATATGCTCTCACAAGGGGTCTGAGAATCTCATCTCGGTACCTAATGGCAGTCAGGCTACCTCTGGCGAGCACATGGAGGGCTGTGCGGCCCCCCAAAGAAATGCCACCCCACACCATGACTGACCCAACCCCAAACCGGTCATGCTGGAGGATGTTGCAGGCAGCAGAACGTTCTCCACTGCGTTTCCAGACTCTGTCACATGTGCTCAGTGTGAACCTGCATTCATCTGTGAAGAGCACAGGGTGCCAGTGGCGAATTTGCCAATCTTGGTGTTCTCTGGCAAATGCCAAACGTCCTGCACGGTGTTGGGCTGTAAGCACAACCCCCACCTGTGGACGTCGGGCCCTCATACCACCCTCATGGAGTCTGTTTCTGACCATTTGAGTAGACACATGCACATTTGTGGCCTGCTGGAGGTCATTTTGCAGGGCTCTGGCAGTGCTCCTCCTTGCACAAAGGCAGAGGTAGCGGTCCTGCTGCTGGGTTGTTGCCCTCCTACGGCCTCCTCCACATCTCCTGATGTACTGGCCTGTCTCTTGGTAGCGCCTCCATGCTCTGGACACTACGCTGACAGACACAGCAAACCTTCTTGCCACAGCTCGCATTGATGTGTCACCCTGGATGAGCTGCACTACCTGAGCCACTTGTGTGGGTTGTAGACTCAGTCTCATGCTACCACTAGAGTGAAAGCACCGCCAGCATTCAAAAGTGACCAAAACATCAGCCAGGAAGCATAGGATCTGAGAAGTGGTCTGTGGTCACCACCTGCAGAACCACGCCTTTATTGGGGGTGTCTTGCTAATTGCCTATAAATTTCCATCTGTTGTCTATTCCATTTGCACAACAGCATGTGAAATTTATTGTCAATCAGTGTTGCTTCCTAAGTGGACAGTTTGATTTCACAGAAGTGTGATTGACTTGGAGTTACATTGTGTTGTTTAAGTGTTCCCTTTATTTTTGTTGAGCAGTGTATATACAGTATATCACAAAAGTGAGTACACCCCTCACATTTTTGTAAATATTTGCATACATCTTTTCATGTGACAACACTGAAGAAATGACTCTGCTACAATGTAAAGTAGTGAGTGTATAGCTTGTATAACAGTGTAAATGTGCTGTCCCCTCAAAACACAGCCATTAGTGTCTAAACCGCTGGCAACAAAAGTGAGTACACCCCTAAGTGAAAATGTCCAAATTGGGCCCAATTAAGCCATTTTCCCTCCCCAGTGTCATGTGACTCGTTAGTGTTACAAGGTCTCAGGTGTGAATGGGGAGCAGGTGTGTTAAATTTGGTGTCATCGCTCTCACACTCCCTCATACTGACCGGTCACTGGAAGTTCAACATGGCACCTCATGGCAAAGAACTCTCTGCGAGGATCTGAAAAAAAGAATTGTTGCTCTACATAAAGATGGCCTGGGCTATAAGAAGATTGCTAAGACCCTGAAACTGAGCTGCAGCACGGTGGCCAAGACCATACAGAGGTTTAACTGGACAGGTTCCACTCAGAACAGGCGTCGCCATGGTCGACCAAAGAAGTTGAGTGCACGTGCTCAGCATCATATCCAGAAGTTGTCTTTGGGAAATAGACGTATGAGTGCTGCCAGCATTGCTGCAGAGGTTGAAGGGGTGGGGGGTCAGCCTGTCAGTGCTCAAGACAATACGCCGTACACTGCATCAAATTGGTCTGATAGGCTGTCGTCCCAGAAGGAAGCCTCTTCTAAAGATGATGCACAAGAAAGCCAGCAAACAGTTTGCGGAAGACAAGCAGACTAAGGACATGGATTACTGGAACCATGTCCTGTGGTCTGATGAGACCAAGATAAACTTATGTGGTTCAGATGGTGTCAAGTGTGTGTGGCGGCAACCAGGTGAGGAGTACAAAGACAAGTGTGTCTATCCTACAGTCAAGCATGGTGGTGGGCGTGTCATGGTCTGGGGCTGCATGAGTGCTGCCGGCACTGGGGAGCTACAGTTCATTGAGGGAACCATGAATGCCAACATGTACTGTGACATACTAAAGCAGAGCATGATCCCCTCCCTTCGGAGACTGGGCCGCAGGGCAGTATTCCAACATGATAACGACCCCAAGCACGCCTCCAAGACGACCACTGCCTTGCTCAAGAAGCTGAGGGTAAAG
This sequence comes from Oncorhynchus clarkii lewisi, assembly GCF_045791955.1. NCBI lineage: Eukaryota > Metazoa > Chordata > Actinopteri > Salmoniformes > Salmonidae > Oncorhynchus > Oncorhynchus clarkii. Next base: position 3,751,319 of record NC_092160.1, on the reverse strand, counting down.
GTGATGGACTGGCCAAGCATGTCTCCAGACCTAAACCCTATTGAGCATCTGTGGGGCATCCTCAAACGGAAGGTGGATGAGTGCAACGTCTCTAACATCCACCAGCTCCGTGATGTCGTCATGGAGGAGTGGAAGAGGACTCCAGTGGCAACCTGTGAAGCTCTGGTGAACTCCATGCCCAAGAGGGTTAAGGCAGTGCTGGAAAATGACGGTGGCCACACAAAATATTGACTCTTTGGGCCCAATTTGGACATTTTCACTTAGGGGTGTACTCACTTTTGTTTCCAGCGGTTTAGACATGAATGCCTGTGTGTTGAGTTATTTTGAGGGGACAGCAAATTTACACTGGTATACAAGCGGTACACTCATTGTAGCAAAGTGTCATTTCTTCAGTGTTGTCACATGAAAAGATATACTCAAATATTTACAAAAATGTGAGGGGTGTACTCACTTTTGTGATATACTGTGCGTGTGTGTGTGTATATATATATATATATATAGTCTGCATGTTATCCTGTAATTGCAATGATCTCAGAGACAGAGTGAGTAGGGGAAGTGAGTGAACATGTAGGTATGTACATAGCTCGTTTCTCTCAGAGCTGTAACACAACAAGACCTTTGTAACCCTTTCCTTGATAATGTGAGATCTCTGTCTCTTTAAACCCAGTCCAAAGTGTGTGTCTGTTTGAAACTTAAGGAAGTATGTTGGCTTTATTGTGGACAAGAACAATAAGGATGTATTACAGAACAATAAGAGGACATACAGTATATTACACCAGACTTCCAAGTTCACTTGCATGCTCATCCGAGCACACCGAATAGCAGCCAGCCAAATGTTTCCTAACGTAATGAAATCCTATCGTATTCTCTGTAAAAGACAACCCGTTTTCTGTTGCAATCCAGAACAAGCATGAGTAGATAGGGACAACAGTTGAAAAGAAAAACATGTTTTTCCTGGAAGCGTGGTTCTGAGAGGAGAAGGTTGCAGGGGAGAGAGGGGTGGAGGCATCCCGCAGGACAGTGTGAAAAGGGGGGGGGGTTGTAACGGGGGAGGGGGGAGAATGGTGGAAAAGGGAGGGACTGGGTCACAGGGTACTCTGCATCAGGGTTGGCTCCAGTTTAACTGCTGGAGCTATAGGAGGCTGGGCTAGGTCCTAGGAGGCAGACATGGGCACAAGAGTAGTATATTACCCCTTTATGATGGCAAAGGAGTGAGAGAGAAGTAGAACAATGGGGGGGAAGGGGAAAAAAGGAAGATTTAATGAGAGTTGGGGAGGATAGGGGGGGTCAAAAAGAGGTGAGAGCCACAGTTTCTTTAAGAGACCACAGTTGTGGTCCAGCCAGGTTGCCTGCCGGTAAAAAGCATTCTTATTAGAAGTAGTGGTTGCTAAAAAGAATGGAAAAGCCCAAAATGAGAAAAATTCAGACCTTTGTTGCCTATCATACCCATGCTGTGGGGTAGTCAGAGCAGAGGCCCATCCAAATCCACCTTAAACAGTGAGGAAGGGTTCTTACTAGAGACGGGTCTTCTGTCTCTGAGCTCAGGGAGCCGTCACTCAGGGAGCCTGAAGGGAAGGGAAGGTCCTCCTCAGACCCCTCCCCCAGCGAGGGAAACACAGACAGCCCCCCCACCTCGTCCTCCACCATGCCGTCCAGGCTGTCTGTGAGAGCAGCCAGCAGCGCCGCATTCTCATCTATCTGGAGGGGGCAGGAGAGAGGGCATCAGTGAACGCACCACCCACTTACAACACAGTTCATTCTCATCTTCTATCTGGAGGGGGCAGGAGAGCGAGAGGGCATCAGTGAACGCACTACCCACTTACAACACAGTTCATTCTCATCTTCTATCTGGAGGGGGCAGGAGAGCGAGAGGGCATCAGTGAACGCACTACCCACTTACAACACAGTTCATTCCCCACTTCTAGGGGGCAGGAGGAGGTGGGGGTGTAAGTGAGGATACCACTCACATAGTTCCTTACAACACAGAGTATTTTGCTTATAAAATTCCACTCTTTCCCTGTAGTCTGAGGGGCGCCAACCATCCACACACTGTGTTGTTCGTTTCAACAGCAGCCATCTTGCTAAGGAGCATCGAGTCTGGTGGTGGGATGATAGCGGAGCGGAGACAGCCTACGGGAAGTGAGCGAGGTTTCATTTTACACCCCCCACCCTCCCATCTGAAGGTTAAATGAACTAAGCTGGGAGATCAATGGGATTCCACACAGGCATCCAAAACAAGGACCGGGGGGAATCGTCCCAATCCAACTCCTATGTCTCCAAAATCAATCTGAACAAGGAATTATGATCAAGTGGATGGTAAGGTGAAAATAGACCCAGGAACAACAGTGTTGTGTTAGTGGATGATGCTTATGAACACATTATACGAGGTCTGTGCATTAAGACAGATTGATAACGATCACAGAGGGGAATTCTAAGATGGGAGTCTACAACCTTATCATAGACTCAGACTGGAGCCTCTTCAGTTTACCACTAATGTAGTCCACTGTGTAGTCTAGTCCTACGCCATAGGAGTCTACAGCCATATCTCAGGGCTATTCTAGTCCTAGTCCCTATGTTGGAGTTCCATTACATAGGTGTGGGAGGGGTTGGTCCTGGTGGAATCCTAGCCTGGTAGCCAGATCAGTTTCCAAGACAGCACAAACAGATCTGGGACCAGGCTAGTGGAATCCTGAGGGGGGGGGGGGGGGGGGGGCGAGTGTCTCACCTCAAAAAACTCAGGGTCTCCTGTGCTGTACTGAATGGAGGCAGCGGAGATGTCTGATTGGTCGTTGCACCAATGGAGCTCGCTGAGGCAGTTGACTGAGTCAAAGTCGCTGGCGTCCAGCTGAGAGAGGTCAATGTCAGGGAAGTCGGCGTCCAGGCGGTCCGAGCAGACCTCCTCCTCCCCATACTGTAGAGAGAGAGGGAAGGAGGGAGTGGAGGAAGAAGAGGGAGGAAAGGTCACTTTAGACTCTTGTTATATCAAAGGGCGACTCATTAAGAAACACAGTACATTGAAGATATCTTATAAAATATCAAATAGTTTGTAAATTTAATGGGAAAAATCATCAGCATTAGTACGCTCATGTTAATGACACAGTGAGTAAACTACTACAGTACAGAACAGTGTGGTTGTCAATGACACAGAGCCCTCTGAAAGAGACAGTCCCCCCTAATTTCTCTGCACACGCTCATTATAACTGATGGACATAGTGATGAAACGTGCCACACAAAGTCACGAGACTGAGACCACCGCCTCCTAATGAGCCCTAGTGAAAGATTGAGACCACCGTCTCCTAATGAGCCTTAGTGAAAGACTGAGACCACCGTCTCCTAATGAGCCCTAGTGAAAGACTGAGACCACCGCCTCCTAATGAGCCCTAGTGAAAGACTGAGACCACCGCCTCCTAATGAGCCCTAGTGAAAGACTGAGACCACCGCCTCCTAATGAGCCCTAGTGAAAGTGTGATATTATATAACACAGTTGACTTGGCGGTCCACGGATAGTAAAAGTATTTTGGGGTATAAGCCAGTGTGAAGGGAAGTGATCCTAGTCACCTCAGGGGAGAGATGGAAACCACATTTCAAGGAGAGAGGGACAGAACAGGAAATAGGCTCTGCCTGTGGAGAGAAGGACATGGAGGAGACTTGTACTGTCTCTCTCTGTGTGTGTGTGTGTGTGTGTGTGTGTGTGTGTGTGTGTGTGTGTGTGTGTGTGTGTGTGTGTGTGTGTGTGTGTGTGTTGCTGATAGCCTTCTCCACCTGTTGTCTTTGGAATGCCAGAAGAGGGGACACAGGGTGTGCCTGCCTTTGACAATGCAGTTTGCAGGAGGTCCCTAGCGTAGCCTAACCACAACCTGAATATTCTGTGCCACAGAGCCCTAGCTATGCATCTTTGATGAGTGACTAACACTAAATACTCCAGCTCTGTTTCACGTCGCAACCGTCTCCGCTAACCAATCCAATCCAATCCAATTCCACTCATTTCATTAAACTGGCTTTGGGGTCAGCCCGGTTTCAACCAATCATCAGCCATCACTTCCAAAGACACTTTCTGGGGACAATGAGATGGGCGGTCGCATAGACACAAGTAGAACAAGTGTCATTTTGTCCTTTCTAACACATATTACATTTTCAGGACATAGATGTGCCACAAACTATCAGTGCCTCCTTGTCTAGTTAGTGAGATGTACCCAAACCTTATCACAGGAAGGATGTGTGTTCTCTTTGATATAACACCAACACTCAGTGACATTTTAGCAACTGTTTGTTGGATCAAAGATTAGGGTGTAATAAATTGATACCATTTATGAGTTCATAAATTGCAGATGTAGAGCAACACAGTTGTAGTGTAATGAACAAATGACTGGTTACTCAAGCAAACTGAATTCAGATGTTCTATGAGAGAGAGAGAGAGAGAGAGAGAGAGAGAGAGAGAGAGAGCTGTGGTGGCAGCCTGGCTGGTGTGATATCTCAGAAGTTGACTCATTCCCTCCCCCTAGCTAAGTTTACCCCTCCACCCACCCCCTCCATCCTCCTTCTCCCCCCTCTAGTCCCTCTCAGGAAAATAAGAGGCCAGGCTAATCAATTTCAACAAAGTCCAACCGTTCTTTATTTCCAGGCAGGCTTGGTCTTTTTTACCTGTTTTCTCCCCTCCCTTCTCTCCAGTCTCCTTTGCAGACTGCCTGGATATCAATCAATAAAAACATCCTTGGGCTCTGAAGGTTTAAGGTCACAGGCAGAACGGTCAGGCACACACACACACACACACACACACACACACACACACACACACACACACACACACACACACACACACACACACACACACACACACACACACACACACACACACACGCACACGCACACGCACACACACAGCTAACGCATTTGCAGTTACTTGAGGGATGTGACATGGACATGCATAATGACCCATTATCAGGAGCAGTCACAGCAGCCATGCTCTAGAGTGGCAGATTGAATCACATACCAGAACCACACCATTGCCTTATTTGAAGTGGATCTGGCCTCCAGAATCATTTAGTCATATCACATGCTGCTCACACACTGACTGTAGGGATAATGGGAGTGAGCATTAGAAGCCACTCCATTCAACTCAAGGGTCTTCTCCTCTGACACTCCACCCACCAATCCACACTGGTGGCCAATCAACTGAACTGAACACCAAGGCCACGTTCAGTAGCCAACCGTTGCAGATAGAAATGCCACAAATAGAGCCGGCGTGATTCCTTATTCTACACGTCAGGAAGGGGTGTTTGTTCTACTTAGCATATATCTATCTGAACGTTCCCAAAACGTTGTGTCCTGCTAAATGTGTCCCAGTTCAGGAATCAAAACGCAGGAATCGTCTAAAGCCACGTCTATGTGCCGTGGTGCGGATTGATGCTAAGTCAAAACAAGGTTTTTAATAATAATCAACGTATCAAACGCAGAGTAGATATTTTAGAGTGCCTCTAAAAGGAAAAATGTGTCACCCGACAAACAAAATAAGCTAGACACTTCGGTGTTCTAAAGTGGCATTAGCCACTTCCAATTAAGACATGAAAACAGTGTTAGCTCAGCCCTGTTAATTTATTTCACCTTTATCTAAGCAAATAAGTCCATTGAGAACCAATTCTTATTTAGAATAACGACATGGCCGAGGGGCATAGCAGGCCCTGTGTTGTGTGGAACTACATACAGAGATAATTATGCTACTGTTGGTAGGCTGCCGCATCGTTGTTAATCCAGCCATAAGATACTATCAAGAACAGCACCCTCCTTTCAGCTCTTCTGTTCTTATCTCTGAGTTCTTACTTTTTCTGTCTTCCACCTCATACCTTGTTCTCTCGCTCCCTCGCAGCTGCTATGGGGGACATGTATACCACCACCTCTCAAATATGTGACATCGACAGAAGGCCTAAGGTGACTAGAACACTTGGGGGGGCACTCTTTTAGATGTCCCTGTCTGCTTACAACCAACAGCCTTGATATGCTGCATTCAAAATAGGAAGGGAGGGGTGGAGAAAAAAAGAATAGAATCAATGCTTTGTTGAATTTCCATTTGTGTTCGCTTAGGCGACACTTTCCTCTCCGTTCATTCAAAAACGGCAATGACATCTATATCGACTCCCCGTAAAACTAATTACAGACGGCGTATGAAGGCTCTCTATAGCGTGCGTTGTGTTACATAAAACGCACACAGTCACAAGTGCAGTCATGTGCTACAAAGTCAGTGGAACGAGTCGCACAGTGCGGGTCACTGCTGCTCGCTCTCTCTCTCCCAAAGCACAACCATACAAGGACAACCTGTAGGCTAGTGAGGACAGGGAGCATTGACTACTGTTACAGCTACTGTTACTAAGACCACTGTGGTGTCTGGATTGTGAATGAACAGACAACTACAGTGCAATGACATCTTTAAAAAAAAAGGAAGAGGTCAAGGAGGGTTGTAAGCCAACTGAACTGACAGACAACTGTCCTTCACTTTCAGGTCTTCAAAAGAGAAATAGTAAACTCTTTAGCTTTGAGGTATCTTACTATGCCCATCAAAAGGGCTCAACTCCACACCAGAGAGAAAGAGAGAGAGAGGGAGAGCGAGCTCCTGTTCTAAACTCCTGACCACCCAGCCTTTGGGAGGAAGAAAGGACCACCCCTTGAGATTCAGCAATACCTACCAAGTCCTGTGATTTAATAAGCAAACGGGTTGCTCATTCATCTCCAGCACTTGCTAGCTAATAGGCTCTTATCTAGGTGCCCTGTTCCCTTTGAGCCCCTTGCTATCTAAGGTATGTTATATATAGCTGTTATCCTCAGTCTTATGACTGGCTCTTACACAAGCTGCTTGTGACGGGCCAGCCAGGCTTTAGATTCTGGCCATGCCAAATGCAGATGGGCTCTGCTCTATTCAGCCTCTCCAGGAAACAGACACACAGACGGCTAGACAGTTAGGAAGCCAGACAGACACGCATACGCACACGACACTCAAGCTGTAACTGTAAATGCAAATGAATGGACAAGATGGGTTCAATCCAACGTCATCTTCAATCGTCTCATTTAACAAATCCACAACAAACAAATAGCCGCCATGTCTATAATACTCCTCTAGGAGTCTCTGTAGTCTTTTCCTATGAGGAGTAGTGATGACTTGTAAAGTCTACCTGTGAGGTCAAAGGTCAATGTGCATCCTGTTAGTTTCCCCTGACCCTCGACTACATGACAGCTAGCCTAACGTGACTAATATGACCCATCTCTAGAAACAGATGGACTAACTGAATATTGACGAGAGAGAGAGGCTTTTGATGAATGAAATTCCAGATTGGCAAGCACTTGTCCTGCTTGAATTGTGACTTGTGAGTGGGGGCTATTAGATTTGTTCCTCATGAGAAGCCTCTCTAAAAGAAGGATGTCTCCTCTCTAACCATTTTTATTAACTGCAAACAGTCGGTTAGTAGAAGAAGTAGGTCAGTTAAAGTGGGATCTGGGAGAGCCATGTACTACTATACACTCAATTACTGATCGTTCCTGTCATGGCCATCATTCAGTGGGATTGATACGTAAGTCTTCCTTACAGGTCCAGTAAGCAGTTTATTACTTTGTTTAGCCTGGGTACAGTGTCCTTATGGCTTAAAAATGGAGTGCCTGAGTGCCCCTCTCGGTCCCATCAGACATTGGCTCACTTTCAGCGCACCTTTTATCTCCCATGAAGCAACAAGACGATTGTTGTAATTAGATATGAATCTTATTGAGCTCCTGTTTGAGGACCCAAGGAGAAGCATCCAGGAGTCCATCTTGCTAAACAATAGAGTTGGCAGTACAGTTGGCTAATATATCCATTGTGCCACTCCAAACTGTCTATTGTTTTGTGTTTTGTTGTGTTTGTTCGCGATGCAGAACTGGGGGTTATTGTCTTGGAAACCTTCTTAACCCCTGTTTATTTTCTAGGGATTGTCGAGATTTAACGTGAATTAGAACAATTGCGGTGTTTGGATTGGGTGCCCTTCCCCTGGCCACTGCTTACTCTTGTAGAATAGATCCTTTACACTCACCTAACCTCTATCCAACCCCTCACTGACAGTCACACTCTGACAGTAACATACTGTAATCTGTTCTCTATCCAGACAGGAACACACGCCCACGACGACACTAAATCTGGACTAAATCAGCCACCGGCTGGTGTGAAGAAGGGCTGATGACGATCGAAGGCCGATTCTGACAGATGACCCAATATTAGCTGTGCTCTGACCTAGAGAAGTTATTACGGGACCCTTGTGTTCCTTGGGTGCCCTCAGCAGTCACCAAACAGTGCAGTGGCCACACCCCTTTTGAATCCCATTTAACTGTTGTCAGATTAGTAGTCAAACTAAGTCTGAGTGGTCCTGGATGAGGCGCGTATCAAGTGCGCGTCAAGGACGTCCACGGTGCGGGGGAAGAGGTGGGCGATGCTGAGATGGAGGAGGGATGGAGGGAGAAGAGCACTGGGCTCTCAGGCACACAATCTCTCTCCACTAGGTAGGACAGTAATGGGATCTGAATGGAAAGCGGATTCAGTGCTTAGAACAAGGGCTTTGATAGTCTACCAGTTCATTCTGGGGGAGATCTTTGCATTAGAAAGGAATGGACAATAGGTTACCAGTTTAAGACTGGGGTTGAAGAGGAACAAGAATGCAGTTACTATAGTAACTCTTCCTAACAGAGTCAAATATCTGGTGCTTGCAGATCAAGTTGTTTCCAGGGACAGTTTGTACTACAGGCTAGTTGCAATACTTGCGATTCATCACCTGTAAATCCGTGTATCTGATGTTCTTTTCAATAACGTCATTATCAATTAGCGCCTGCTGCTTAAACCAACCCCCACTCAAAAAAAACACTACTTTGTTACTATAGGTAATGTGTCAATCACATTGTGTGTGCGATAGGAACCAACCATGCCAGACAGAATAGGATGGTGTACAGGTGTAGTATAGGCTTATTGAAACCAAGCTCCACTGTAGTAACAGATTGACACTTTCCCCACTCCTCCTCTCTCTACGACACAAACCTCTGGTTGCTGAGACTTTCCTGTCACGTGTCGTCCGAGGCGTGACAGCAATTATTTCGGTCACATTATTTTTTTAACCGATCACTTGGTAATCTAGGGCCCTTAAGGCCCTGTTTGTAAATCCTTAACGAGATTGGAGAGAATGGTGAAGGACCTTATCAGTAAGGGCAGGGCAAGAGATCACAAGGGTTAACAAGTCTCTTAGTCCGTCTGAAAATTGCGGTTTGTATGTGACGACTGGACAGGAATGTGTTTATATTTACATAGTGTAGTTGCACAGTCTGTATGTCAAGCCCTTGTCATTTACATTAGGTACAGACTATGCAACTATCATAGCCTAGGCTAAATCTCCATTTTGCGTCAAATCAGATGACTGACAACTTCCCTTCTTACGTCATAACTGGCACCTTTCCTCGCTTTGGTTTTAGAGACAGCTCATTCTGAGAAACCTTCCTACACTCACCTGTTCTGACTCTGATCCTACACTGACTACTATACTGGACCAGCTTGCACTCCTTCAGAACCGCAGAACTCCACCACCAATCCCCCGGGAATTGACCCTAAATCCCCCCCCCCCCCCCCCCCCCCCCCCCCCCCCGCCTCTCTACTCCTCTTCTCTCCTCTCCGGCGACGGTGATGCGCCCTGATTAATTACACTGCCTGTTGAGGCACAAAGGCCGACCACTGCAGAAAGAGATACCGTTGCTGCAGACACTCGCCCTCCTATTTTAATAAGCAGTATGTGAGGATACGGGGAGAATAACTGCAATGACCGACTTGGTGAAGTGCAACTTGGAGCCGGAGGTCCTCCTGGGGAGGTAACATGATTCAGTAACACTGGGAGAACATGTTATTAAAATCTGATCATCAATTATTAAAATGAGTATCTAAACATAAGATGGCAAAAGACAGATACAGTACACATAACACTGTGTACTCTATGTCATATAGGCTGTGAAATCGTACATTTACCTTTTTTCAAACATGCCAAAATCTAGACATCGTTTGCTAAATACTTTAGTCTGACACTGCCGTCATTGAATTTGTTTGTGGTGACGAGGGGCACAAGGCACGTTGTACAAAATAAAGTAATCAGCGGTTGGATCGTCTCTAACCAATCAGAGTATCAAAGCCAATAACACATTTTCAAACCACCGCGTTACCATGTGTGTTCTGGCTCTGGCCAAACCCATTGGTTTCTGGACCAATCAGACGGCCCCGAACGTGTTCACATCCGGTGAAGGATCAAGAAGGTACTCAGATCCAGACTCATCGCGGAGAAGAAACTAACAGCTGTTGGCGTGGCGTAGCGTTTGGCTGGAGCTGGGTAGTCAGGCAAGTTAAAATCTTCTTCCACTATCAACTGCATGTCAATCCTTGAAACAGCGCTCAGACGTGGTCACAATAAGACTGACGGCGTTTATAAGAAATACCGCGAGAGGGATGAGAGAAGGGAAAGCGTGCCATAATGTCTTGATACACATTTTTGATGGCTTCTTTTCTACTGGAGGACTCCATTCGTATCCTATGAGAGCGGAGCTTTGTCAAGTGCTGTCGGGGCTGTCTGCAGCGCCAGCCTGGGAGCAGCCAGCCCATCCAACAGGGTAATGAGATGGAGACTGGAGCGACCAGGGGAGTAGACAGAGACAGGCTGGCTGAGACAAATGGGCATGGCAGCATTAGCAATGAGAGCTAATGATCACCCAAAATGCACTCATATTTGTATTCCCAGATAGAAACACAAACAGCTAGCTAGTCTATTGCTTTGCTTACCACAGACACGTGCTCATTTCTGAATCCCTGCTGCTAATCAGCTGAATGTTTGTTAGGTGATATGACGCTAAAACGACAACCCAGACTTCAATTACCCAAAAGGTAATGCATGCCTGCCATTAACTGACTGCCTGAGTGGGAGAAGACTGGGTGGGGGGGGGAGAGATGGTATGGGGAGAGAGATAGAGCTGGCTACCAAACGTTGGAAGAGATGAAGGATCTGCAAGAGATATAGAGGGGTAGTCAGCACTTCTGAACTTCCGAGGCCATATCCCATTGCAGTGGAGGAATGAGACGCACGCTTCTCAAATTTCAACACCTTTGTGTAAGTTTGCTGGCAGGTTATTCCGTGTCACATGTTATGTTCTTAACACAACCTAACACAGCACAACGCAGTTACCTAAGGTGTTATTATTACCTGAAGAGGTGATGGAGGGTGGTTTATGTTGGACCAAGCCAGGACTGGGCTCAGCCAAACCAGGCAGATATCATGCCGCCAGGCTAGCTATCACAGTAGGGAATCTTAATGACCTGGTCGCTACATCCTTCATCATACACATCTCTACTCTAACCCTGATTTATGGGCAAAGCAGCCATTCAATTATGATGACGGAGTATGGTGTGTGACAAATCAGGAGCATACTAGTTTTATTAGGGCGCTTCATCAGTGACGGCCAGTTGGGCAGGTAGCAAATGCCTTCCACTAACTGGATTAACATAATGCAGCATAACAAACAGAGGGGAGGATGAGGGAGAGGACAGCCTGAGAGGGCGGGAGGAAGAGAGAGGGAGGGAAAGGAAAAAGACAGGAAACGAGCTTGGCCCTGGTCACCTCACATATCGGTGACTGCGGAGCAGACATATCACGACGCAGGGGCAAATCTGGCTGGGGTCCAGCTCCGTCTAATTCAAATGCAGCAGTCAGCGACTGCCTGATAGCTGATCAGTGAAGACGGCTTGTTCTGTAATCAAATAAAAAAAATGTGTTTTCCTCGGCTGAGTTCTCCAGTCTCGCCTGCGCGACAAGGCAGCAGCAGACACTGTTAGGGATATTACTAGGCTTTCTCAGGTGACCATTCCCCCAATAAGCTGCGAGGGCAATTCATCTTCAGGGCGATGGAGCCAGCCAGACCGCTGTGTCCTTGAGCTATGCTCTGTGAGCCATGTCTCATGGTGTTGAGGAGTGATGTACAGGCAGCAGCAATCTGCAATCAGGGCATGAAGAGCATGGGGAGGAATAGGAATGTGAATTGTAATTCATATCCACTTAAACATAGAGGTGAGGTGTCTGTCCCACAACACCAATACAACCATGTAATGGTGCAAAGCGCATGGCACACAGATCAAAGAGAGTCACAGAGAGTCGTCTGTGTCTCGCTTTTAATGGGAGTGAACATTCTTCTCCTCTGGACTGTCCCACAGCAACCCTGGCCTGCTGCATATGTCTCTCAGTTTAAATATGGAAATATTTTCTTGCTCTCTTGCTTTCGGGCTGCCCGTCAGGAAAATGTACTGATGCACCAGAATGGGGAAAAAATTAATGGCTTCACTTGACCAGCGGTTCCCAAATGCAGTCATCCAAAGAGTTGCATTATGGGTATGGGAACAGTTAGACTAGGGGGAGGAAGGGAAGAAGGGTGAGAGGGTGGGAGGTTTGGCACTAAAACCAAAGTCATGCAGAGTGTCACGGCCACCAGCATAAATCTTCTCAGGTTTCCCCGTCTACTGTTTGATAGTGGCCAAGAAACCGAGGTAGAAAATATCTGCCCCTCTATTTTGGGGTGCCCTGTAAGAACGAATGGGGTTTGTTTTGAAACCCAAGAATTGACTGAAGAGCCGCGCTGATCTTTGCCGCTGGAATTCAAAGGTTGAAAGGACAGCACTGAGACACAGCTGTTCTAGTCTCGCACACATCGTTGGCGGTCGACGGTCAACTCCGAGCAGACCATTTGGCTGTAGAAACACTGAGACACTGTAGAAACTAGAGGTCGGCCGATTAATCGGAATGGCCGATTAATTAGGGCCGATTTCAAGTTTTCATAAAAATCGGAAATCTGTATTTTTGGCGCCGATTTGGCGATTTTTTTTTTTACATCTTTATTTAGCTAGACAAGTCAGTTAAGAACACATTCTTATTTTCAATGACGGCCTAGGAACAGTGGGTTAACTGCCTTATCCAGGGGCAGAACGACAGATTTTCACCTTGTCAGCTCGGGGGATCCAATCTTGCAACCTTAACTAGTCCAACGCAATAACGACCTGCCTCTCTCTCGTTGCACTCCACAAGGAGTTACGCGAATGCAGTAAGCCAAGGTAAGTTGATAGCTAACATTAAACTTATCTTATAAAAAAAAATCATAATCACTAGTTAACTACACATGGTTGATGATATTACTAGATATTATCTAGCGTGTCCTGCGTTGCATATAATCTGACTGAGCATACAAGTATCTGACTGAGCGGTGGTAGGCAGAAGCAGGCACGTAGACATCCATTCAAACAGCCCTTTCGTGCATTTTGCCAGCAGCTCTTCGTTGTGCGTCAAGCATTGCGTGGTTTATGACTTCAAGCCTATCAACTCCCGAGATGAGGCTCGTGTAACCGAAGTGAAATGGCTAGCTAGTTAGCGCGCGTTAATTGTCATTGTGTTGCTGGTTCAAGCCCAGGGAGGAGCGAGGAGAGGGACGGAAGCTATACTGTTACACTGGCAATACTAAAGTGCCTATAAGAACATCCAATAGTCAAAGGTTAATGAAATACAAATGGTATAGAGGAAAATAGTCCTATAATTCCTATAATAACTACAACCGAAAACTTCTTACCTGGGAATATTGAAGACTCATGTTAAAAGGAACCACCATATGTTCTCATGTTCTGAGCAAGAAACTGAAACGTTAGCCTTCTTACATGGCACATATATTACATTGAACATATTGCACTTTTACTTTCTTCTCCAACACTTTGTTTTTGCATTACTTAAACCAAATTGAACATGTTTCATTATTTACTTGAGGCTAAATTGATTGTATTGATGTATTATATTAAGTTAAAATAAGTGTTCATTCAGTATTGTTGCAATTGTCATTATTACAAATAAATAAAAATCGGCAGATTAAATCGGTATCGGCTTTTATGGTCCTCCAATAAATCGGTATCGGCGTTGAAACATCATAATCGGTCGACCTCTAGTAGAAACCTCCAACCTTGTCAGGAGATGTCCGAAGACCTTTCTTTGTTTAAGACCTAGGGCTATATGACCCTGTATTACCAATAGGGCTAAACAGTATGACCCTACAGTATCAGATCCACAATTATGTAAGGTGACCCAGCTAACCATGTACACTGACAACACAGTCAATAAGGTCCTCAGTTTTCAACCTCTAAGAAATTACTTTGACGCTCTAAAATACTTGACCCCATGGCATAAATAGAGTTGGATTGACGCAAAACACATTTTGATCCAACATCCTCATGACCAAAAATGCTCTCTGGCATTAAATACAACCTAATAAATGAAATCAGACTGACTGTAGATAATAAAATGCCTGGCAGTGCTAAAGTGGTCACCGTGAACCTCAAAATTCACACTCCTGCTTGGTCTGACATTGCGCATTCTGATATTCCTTCATTCCTTTCTTTGATTTTTTGTTGTTGTATTTGTGTGTATTGTTTTGTACGGTTTGGTATAATTGCACTGAAACATAAGCATTTTGCTGCACCTGTGATAACATCCTGCAAAATATGTATATGTGACCAATAAAATAGTATTTTGATTGGCTGCCAGCTGCTCCAAGCAGGTTATTTCAGTGACAGTAGGTTCCAACCTCCCAAACCGGCAGTTTGCCCCTGCACAGACCCATAGGACAAGCTTCACACTCTGTAAATCTGCTTCTCAAACAGATGCAGACAGTATGGTAATCGGTTCTACATAAAACGAGACACAATAAGAAGGCAGACATCATAACCCCTAAGATATCTGCTCTGAAATCTACTCTCTCAGTTCCCCCTCAGCCTGCCTAGCATAGCCTATAGTCTTCAGCAGGAACCTGCATCAACATGAGGTGTTTTCTATGATTCAGCATTTTTTACCATGCAGCCCTTGAGGAAGAAGCCGTCGTTGGGTGAGAAAGAGGTCTATAGGACACTGCTGCACAGGGATTCTTGGCCAGGTGAGCTTTGGAAGTTGGGGGTGACTCATCCTATCTAATGGTCAAGCAGAAGGCTCTGCCATCTGCTAGCCGTCCTTCCTACTGTAGCCATTAGGGGGCTGATATCCAGTAGTAAGTACCTTCACAATGCTCCTTAACAACAACAATCTACTGCGGATCCGCCTATTATCACTGCCTCCCTCCTATGCCTAAGGCTGTTGAACTGTCTCCTTTTTAAAATTATGACTAGGTCTGGAATAACAGAGAGATACTGACAGGTATGTATTATTTAAAGCACAGAGCCGTTGGCCTCGGGAAATGGTAGACAGGAAGACACTGTACTAACTGAACTCAGTTATGGCCTAAGCTTAATATTGTTTCCTCTGTGTAGAAGTGTGTGTGTGTGTGTGTGTGTGTGTGTGTGGGGGGGGGGGCTTGTGCGCGGTGGGCTTGTGCGCCGTTTTCAATAACTCAGTAAACTATCATATTAATTCAGGCTTTTGCTCATTAGACCACACGCAGGACATATAAGGTGTAAACCGGTGCTCTACCGGCTGGTAGAGGTTTGAGTAGCCTATCTTTGAAGCCTATATTCAATTCTGGGAATTCTCTCCCTATGGCACTTGTAACTTGAATGCACCTCAAGAGGAATAATTCTCTGGCATAGAACACACAACAACAAGTCGACTAGGTAAATAGATAAACTATTCTACTATGGGTTTGTCAGATATTTCTACTCATCACTCGTTTTGTTTGCGGAGGAAAAGTACATATGGACCGTTTCAGCATCTTCAAAGGGCGCCTCATGTACCATCTATTTCTCTGTGACGCGGCTGCAGCGGAAAAACTGCTGGGCTAGCTAGGCATGGCTATGATTTAGCCTAGCACTCAACTCAGAGGAGGTTATCAGGCAACCTGATTTTGGCCACTAATGAATCTTCCAGGCTAAGCCAACAGTTAAGGTCTTTAAGGGGTAATTACTGCAGGGCAAGATTTCTTTTCCACTTCCGTTTTCCTCCTGTCTATGGTAGAGCGGGCTGTCATGTTAAAGACGTTGCACCAGCTTAACATGTGCTGAGCACTGCACCTAGACAGAGGAAGGGACAGAAGGTCGTGACTGCGGACCGGCAGAGCAGGGGGGGTTAGGGGCAGGGGGGGGTTAGTGGGCAGGAGGGTTGTCCTGGCTGTATGATGGCTGTATTACCCCGATGATGTACCCCGCTAACGACCAATTCCCTCTGGGTGAAATGGCACATTCCCCATCAGGGACCCCCTTAATGGAGGGAAAGGGCTAATCAGGTCCTTCCAGCCATCTAAAATCCATGTACACATTCCATTCCTTTTAAACCGCAGGATACATCTCCTGTATGAAATGTATGGCGCACAAATGCCTCACCAAGGTAAGCTAAGCCGTGAATGGGAGCCCCTGTTCCAGTCGTCTGGCATTACTTTCCAGAGTTTAGGAATTGGATCATATCTGATTGGTCTATGGACTAATCCATTCATCAATCAACCCGGCTGTATGTAGGCCTATTAGAGCACAGTTGGATGCCCCCCCCCAAAAAAAAGTAGCTCCTGTGAACCGCACGTGTCATAAAGCTAACAGACTAATGAGCTTTGTGAAGCAAGGGTCTGATCTGATAGTCTTTTAGTGTAGATTATGTGTGTACTCCTAGACATGCCATTTCAAAGCCACATGCGTTCCAACCAAATTAATTGCATTTTCTGAGAAATTGTGATGAATTCTCTTCTTGGCAGGTGACCAAGACAAATCCTTCTCTGTTTATACTTCAGTGCATTCAGACAACTATGTGTGGAATATGATGCTATTTTCCTAGAGGACAACATTGCAGATGTATTTTCAACACAATTTAACAATAACAAACAGTTTACTCCCTGGAAACTAGTGACAACTGAACAACTGTAATTCTAAATGTGATTGGAGCACCCATGGAAGTCACTCTGAACTCATGTGATGATGGTCAACCTGCTGCTTGCTTCTGTACCTGCTATTTCACCTCAGAGGGATGGGCTGGTGGGAATACAATGTGCCAGTCCCATCACATCCCTGTGGTGTCTCTCAGCACCTTGCCACTCCAAAAGGTCAGACCTTCGGGGTGCTAAATATCCGGACTCTTGCACAGATGGGTGGAAACAGAGCCCCCCCCCGACGAGCGGTGGGGGCCATCGTGTCGTATTCCACACAGTGCACCGCCTCACCTTGGCCTGACTCATTTCTAATTGGAGAGGATCCCCTTTCCCTAGTGAACACAGTAAAGCTACACTAAAAGCTAAGCTACCCGGTAGTAGCCTGCACCCTCTCTCTCTTATGAGCCTGTCCACATTCACTGAACTGAGAACAGTGTATATACCTCGATCCATCTAGAGAGCATGCAGACCGAGACAAAACTCAAAAGAGTACCGAGCCCTGGCACAAATCCATTAGTACTAGAGAAAGAGACCGTGTTTGCGGTGTTGTTCCCTGCATGGCCAGTCCAATAAAAGTGCTGAAGTTTGACGGATAGATTTGGTCCTTTCAAACGGAGAGAAGAATACTACAAATACGTCCTATTCACCACAGTGGGTGTAAGCAGAGAAAACATCAGGCACCTTCTCCCTTTAATCATTTATCATGGACCTGGGTTGATGATAAGAATAAAGAATGGACGCCCTTTCACAGTCAACGACTTCTATTGAAATCAGGGTGGGAGGGGGCGACGCAAAGGGCGCCTTGCCTTCCACAAAAAACGTTCCAATTTGCTTTGATTGTGAAGCTTGAACTTGCTTGGCAGCCAGTCATGAGGGAGGGCGGTGGTAGTAGTGCCACTAAAGAGGTCTGTCAGACACATCCAGATAAGCTGTTGAGACTAGGCTACACCTTGACCCATTCTTCCTCCGACGGACTTTCACTCAGGCATTCATTCCATGGTGAAATCAAGGGATGCCTAAACAAAAGCATTGCTAGGAGACAAATACAGTAATAACCCCCCGAAGAGCACCTGTGTGACACATGAAGAGAATATGTAACTTATTATACACATGTTCTTATCTACCATCTACCAGACTGTTTTTATAGGTTAAGCAGGAGCCTAGTTCAAATAAACATTGAGTAATGAGAAAGAATAGAGATAGAATAGATTCAACTTGAAGTCAGTTCAGGCGCGCTCAGTGCAGTCACACCTTTCTCTTTAGCCCCCTGCCCCTCCCTTTGAGCCAGATGGAGAAAGTGCCCGTCTGCCCGCTGACTGATAGTTCACACACGTTCTCCACCGTCGCTCCTCTCATTAGCCGAATGAGCTGTGTCTGTCTGTCAGAGGAGGATAGGAGCTGTAGTGGTGAAACAGTGGTTGGTTTGCTGGTTGGTCCGTCACACACACCCCCCCCGTCTGACTTTACATCTTTTCACTGTCGCTAACCGAGCTGGTCTATTCAGCTGCTTTCATTTCAGCGGCAGAGAAAAGGGAGCCTAGCAGACGCTGCTATCCTTAGCCGACCCACGCACGCGCACCACACACACACACACACACACACACGTGACTGCAGTGAGAACTCAAAGCATGAGAGAGTGAGAGGGAGAGAACCGGAGAGGGGAAGGGGCAGGCGCGAGTGAGTGAGTCAGAGATAGCCGGAGACAGAAAGAGGTAGAGAGAAAGAGGTAGAGAGAAAGAGGGGAAGGGGCATGTGTGAGTGAGCAAGAGAGAGCAGGACACAGAAAGAGGTAGGAGGGAGAGAGAAAGATGTGTGGTTTCTAAGCAAAAAAAAATGTCTCCACTCCTTTAGCAGCCCCTCTTTCCCTCTCCCTCCAAGCCCGGCAGCATTGTAAAATACATCACGTTTGGTGCTTTTCACAACTCCCTGCTCTCCCTCTTTCTCTCTCTCTGTCTCTTCATCTATCCCTCTCCCTCAGCTCTGGTAGCAGGGTGCTGTGTCTGTTTCTGTGTCACTGCCAGTGTGTCTGCTGGTATCAAGGGAGGTGTGCTGTAGGAAAAGAACAGACAGACGGGCAGCCACTTCTCTGGCTGCCATAGGTACAGGGATTGGCGCTAAGCGACCGACGCGGTGTTAAACCCCCACGGACGGCCACACCTTTCCTCCGGCCTGTCTGCCCAAATCTGCTGATACGCACAACACAAGCTATGAAGGGCACATTGACAGCGCAGCACACCGGTCCGTCCCTGCCCGGCATCAAGGACACTATGGCAGAGTGGAGTCGTGCGGTGCAATAGGCAGATCCTATGTCTCCCTTTCCTCCTCCTACACCAAGACTAGGCTACTAGCTACAGTAGGAGCCCTCCTGAGGGAGCTAATTGAAATGCTAAGAAAGTGGTCCTTGTCCCCTAAGGCCTATTACACTTGCCTGGCCCAGATTCACATTCGCTGCTGGATGGACATACAGATGTAGGATCTTAATTTGATCACCCAGTTCTTGCAGGAAATTTCGTAGCGTATTCAAGGTTTAAAAGGCTTCTAAAGTTGTACTTTCCACATTTCAGACTTGATTTGCAATAAAAAAATATGTATCAACCCCTACAAAAAAATTCCATTAATTATAATCCACACAATTCACATTTCCATTTGCTGTAGGATTATTTTCCTGCTGTGAGAAACTGGTTGAATTAAGATCCTACATCTGTATGCTGGTACGTTGGTGACCAGATCTGTAGCACCTTTACAGGGTACTAATGTGCAGATCTCTGAGTAGAAACAGGCTCTAGCGTTAGTCCCTGCTGTGGTATGGTCAGGATGGCCCCTTTACAGTACTTTACAATCTCCTACCATCTCCCCTAATGATTATGAAGCCCTTTGAAATGTGTCATTGGCCTTCACGAGTTTCTTACCTGTGTTCAGGTTTACCAGACAGGCGAGGACTTGGTTCTACATTTCACATTACATTTTAGTCACTTAGCAGGCAATCTTACCCAGAGCAATTTACAGGAGCAAATAGGATTAAGTGCCTTGCTCAAGGGCACATCGACAGATTTTTCACCTAGACGGCTCTTGGATTTGAACAAGGGACCCTTCCGGTTACTGGCCCAACACTCTAAACCACTATGCTAACTGCCACCGCTCTATGATCAGTGACCTCACATAGGGACTTTTACTATGTCGGCTAGTTCCATAAACAAAAGACAAGGTCCAGGATGATGCAAAGCATGACGGCATTACAGGGATTTTAGGCACTCTCTCTCTCTCTCCCTCACACACACACACAGATACGGAGGGAGCATGTGTGTGCCTGGGGTGTAATAAATCCAGAGGGAGGGATGTTGGGGGGGGAGCTGTGAGGTCACAGCAGATGTCATTCTCTCTTTCGCAGTCTGTCCAATCTATCACTGTCAAGGTCCGGCTCACTGACAGAGGCAGAACAGGCGGCTGGAGCTGGATCGTCTCCATGCTCCCTAGACCCCAACCAACACCACCCTAGACCCTCTCACAGCCCCCCTGCTGTGAACAATCACCAGTGTCACTCAGAGTACCACCAGCCTTAATCACTAAGCCTTTCTGCAAACCCTAAAAATGACAATTTAATTCAGGGACTCATGTGAGTTTGTCTCAAATCAGTGATCATTAGCTATTATGCGGTAGGTAATTATCAGAGCTGCTAGTGCATTAAAGGTGACTTTTGGCCTGATGTTGACGAGATTCCGCTACACAATTACAAGGCTGCTAGTGTGTTTGTGTGCAGAGAGAGAAAGAGAGAGAGACATAATAAAGGGTTATTATTTTACTGGTAACATACTCTGGTTATAGAGTGCATGCTTAAAGTGGCAATCAGCAGTTGAAACAATCAAAAAGCTTTCTCCACGCCACTGTTTCGGTAAAAATCTGAGGAATGGGTCTGGGGAAATGCAACCACTCTCAAATGAATAGACAGAGCTATGGATGCAAGGACTGACCATCCTTGATATCGAAACTATAGCTTTAGCCATGTTTTGAGGCTATAAAGAGTTGTAAATGTACTTTTACAAACATTGGAGTAAAACAAGCTTATATTTTGGGTTCCTATTGGGTACAACAGTTGAACTAAGCTCACGGGGCACTTACTGCATAAGTTATATTCTTTAAGAATCAATGGGTACATATCATGAATGTAAATCCACGCTAACCTGAATCACACTCTGGTGTATTCCAAGAAATGCCCCTGGCGGATTAAGGTTGCACACTAAGCGATGTTTCAGATGAGTGTTCAGATATCGGTCACAACCCCAGCGACCTCACAACGACTGGTGTGCCCCTACCTCCCCTCCTCCTCCAAACCCCACCCCTGTGCCTTTGCTGGCCCACTGCCAATATAATCAGCATTGCTGTCCTTGAGCGCCAAACACAGGGTGAGGGATGTCTCTGTGACACATCATCACCGCACTTCCACCCCATTACTCACCTCTCTCCACTCTGCTCTCATCAACCAGCCCCCTGCTGAATCACCCCCACTGCCCCATACCCCACACGACAACAGTCAACAATGAACCCAGCCCCCCCAAGACTTCCTCAATCTGATATTGACAGGGACATGGTCAACGTAAATAAATCAGGGCAGATTTACACCATGCAGCCACGTCTGGGTTACTGCCTGAAGATCACCGATCCCTGTCCCAGGCACGATTCCATGACAGTGTGTGTGTGTGTGTGTGTGTGTGTGTGTGTGATATTTTTTTTGCCATTGAAATCCTTGGGTGGGCCGCCTAAGTGTTTTTTCAGGCCCCCTAAGACCAAACAGTGAAAAAACTAAATGGGGGGGGGGGGGGGTTAATTAATTAATTACCCCAAATAATCGGGATGGAAAAAGGCATTCAGTGTAAACTTTTAAACGACTAAAAGCAGATATAAAGTATGTAGGAAAGATATGCCATGGAAAAATGCATAGAATTGCAGGAAATTAACTTTATGGAGCTGAGAGAAAATGTTGCAGTTTTAGAGTGTGTTTGTGTGTGTGTGTCTGTGCGCCTGTGTGTAAGCCACGTGCGTGGCATGCTGTGATAAGGGATGGTGGCGAGGTGCATGACAGTTTGACTGTGTGTGTGTCTGCCTCAGGACGTCGTCGTGACGCCATCTGCACCACAGAGCGCCACGTGCTGCTGTGTGCATCCCTTTATTATCTCCGCAAATGGCTGACATTTGGGGCACTTTTTATCACGGCGCGAGACTTGGAGTAACGCTCCCTCTCTCTCAGAGATTCAGAGCGCCACGGATGCCTGAAGGGGGATGGGGAAGGCAAACCACAAGGCAGCCATTTCCTCCTGTTCACCTCACCACAGACAACCGAGAAAGGATTTCCTTCAGCGCTCATCATCACGACTCACTCTGGACACATTGGGTGTTCCTCAAAATTCATACTACCAAACCGGAGCGAGCGAGGGTCGGAGTATGAGTCCAAATCAAAGTATGCAAAATGGACACAGCGGGCACTTCTTGAATGCGTACTCCATTTGTACATATTTTGAAGCATGCGGCGATGCAAGCTTCAACGGAAAGTATACAAAGAAATATGACGCAACCATGTAAAAAATTGCGCAAAAGGTATTGAAATCAATGGCGGCCATTATTTGAGCTGAAGCAAGAGAAAATAGACTCCAACTTTGGAATGAAATGTTGCCTATTCACATCTCATAATCTCCAATATTTTATTTGATACGTTAATAAATACATGCTGTGTTAATTTTGGCATGTTTACCTGCCTACGTACCGTAGATCACAAGCCCATAATAAGTCAATAGGGCTCACTGGCTAGCTACTAGTACTGTTAGCTAGCCAGATAGCCACAAAGAAATGTGAGCTCGCTACCCACAAAGAACTGACATATATCTTGCATAATATTGGTATTTCTTTGCATGTTAAACTATCTGGTTAACTACATTATTACGATTCACATATAGCTAGCTGATAGTTATGAAGTAAAACAGTTGCTTTGTGTATATCTTGTTTTGTCTCCATTGCCATGGTTGTCCTGCTTGGAAGATGGTTCAGTGAATGGGTCAGTCCATAGTAAGTCAATAGGACTAAATGGCTAGCTAGCAACGAAGAATTGGTAATTACCTACAAAAAAATGTATATCTACCTTGCAACACATTAGCTTTAGGTCATTATTGCCTGTTTAAATAGCTGGCTAGCTAGATTATTAAGATTTGCATGTCTAGCTGATAATTATGAAGTAAAACATATGCTTTGTTGCCATTGTCCTGGCTGGAAGAAGGTTCAGTGAATGGGGAGGTAAAGCGTGAGTTAATACAGTAGTGGGGAGTGGGAGTGCTGCTCAAATGTATTGTTTTATGCATTCTCCACACTCTCGCCCTCACAAGAAAAGTACCCAAGAGAACGTGGTCGGAGAACGAACTTGGGCGCATGAGAGTGTGGAGCATGGTAGTATGCATATTGGGAAACATCAATTGGCTTTAGTCTTAGCAGCACTGACTGACAGCCTGCCTAACAGTAGCACGTCTTGCCAAATTAGCCTCTTAAATTCCACACATTCACACAGAAAGACAGAATAGTACTAGAGACCGGGCAGCGTCGTTGGACTGTCCAGCCCGGGAGACTCGCTGGCTGCTATCTTTCCTCCATTACCATTTTGGGTGCCTGGGTGAAGTAGGCAAAAGGGCAGGTGCTGTCAATCAGAATAGCTGTTGTGGGAGGGAGCTTAACTGAATGTGAGGAGATAACTGAATGTGAGGAGATAACTGGGCTTAGTGGTTAAGCTATTACTGTTCTAAGGGTTAAAAGAATGTTAGGAATTACACTACTGTAATGGTTTTTAAGTCCACTGCTGTTTCCCTGTATTTGCAGGGTCTTATAGGCTTTATTCTGTCTAATTGAGTTATAGAGAAAAACATCACACAGAAATGGACGTTCACATTTAACATTTAGTTGACAGATGGCAGACAGTCTCAGCTCTGCCTTGACACAACAACCCTAAAAAAGATCCTCCTAGCTTGACTAAATAAATTTAAAAAAGCTTAAAAGCTTACAGAGTTGGCTATTTTTCCCTTTGGAGACGAGACTTTAGTGGAGAAATCGGTGAACTCTAACATTATTTCACCATGATACAGTTACAACATTTATAGTGTGAGTAAATCATCATGAGCAGATCTGACATTGGTGTCGTGTTGGTTAGCGGTACATTTTTTTCCAAGAAAATGATTGGAAGAGATTAGAGGTGCACACTTGTTTACCCAGTGGAATAACCCTGTTGAAACACTGTTGAAACAACAGGGACTATGAGAACCACGTCAGTGAACTGTGAGGCTCTAGCAGCATGTGACTCCCCAGCTCCACTGCCATATTTGGTAGAAAAACCTCATCTGAGTAAAACAGTGACAGAGAAAAACGTCTGCAGATTCTGCACTAAACCCAGCTAGGCTGCTTGACTTCCTCAATCAATCACCAAATACAGTCAACTCAAGACAAGCCCACTGACTGGCTAAAAATAATAGTTACACAAATCTGGCTTTCGTTAACTTGGCCATTTCTTTTTGTAAAATGGTGTGTGTGTGTGTGTGTGTGTGTGTCATCGGTGCAGCCTATCTTATCAGAGAGAACAGCAGCTCCGGTTAAAAAGGACATGGGCGACTACAAAAGGACATGCGTTCTCTCATCAGACAAGGCGCTAGTCCTTTGAACTTCACAGCTGTCCGATCAAAGAGCATCTTCCTTTGAGATTTCCACAAACAGCCTGGTCTCTGCCAGTCCCGCTATCGCACAGATCCATGGCAATCACACAACACAAGCCTACGTCCCCAAAAGCAAAGACCCCAGCCCAAACACATGTAAAAATCACTTGCTTCACAAAGGTAACAATCAAGACTATTCTATTCATCTCTCTTATTACACTTCGCAAAAAGGTGATTATACATGAATTCAAACAAACAGACCCAGTGGAGGAATAATGTGGACCAAATGACTCCACTCTCCATCAATCTCTCTCTTTCTCAGAGCAAGGCCTATAGGCCACCATGGGGCTGCTTCATTTTCCCCAGCTCTACTGTAAACCTTAAGCCATGCAGGTTCAAACTGTCTCAGTCCTCCTCGTATGGGGCCGCTGTATCCAGGCAGGCAGGCAGGCAGCACTATACGCTTGTTTGCTGAGGCAGTAATAGTAGTAAATAATACATGGCTGTGAAGCTCGTTCTCCCGTCCAGTTCACTTCATCTCACGAGTGACCTTGTGATTCCAGACTCTGAAGGCCTATCCCGGCCCCATGTTTCTTCCCTGTAGAGGGGAGGGATGTGGACACGCTACACTGGTGTCACCCTCAGGATGGAGCGGGTGACCTCGAGCAGTGAAGCTCTTTATGGCACCATGGTGACCTTCACGCCAGAAGTCCCACAGAACACCCTGTGATTGGTTAGGCTTGTCTTTATTTGATTCTTCTTCCTAACTATGTGTAACCACTCTTGCTAATTGTGATACACTATATAAGTGTTTGAAATGTATCAATAAGGGTCACGGGTTTAGGAGCTAAACTAAAGTAGAGCAAACAAGTGCAGGCGTGTGAAGCGTGTTGCAATTGTTTTGGTGATTGTTCTGAGGCAGAGCAGAACCCTAACCCCTGGTACTGTTAATCACTGCATCATGTTCCTGCTGTTGACTGACTGTGTGACACTGTGTCCTCTCCAAGAAGATAGGAGAGGTAGAGGAGGGAAACAGTGAAAGAGGGATTGTGAAAGAGGTCCTCTTAGGACTTTGTGCCGTACGTGGTGATCAGTGGAAAGAGACACCAGGTGATCCATCTCCAGGCCCCTCTCCCCTCTTGGGTCCAGTCCCACCTCCTCCCATCCCACCTCATGTCATCAGGAAGTGTCCACCCACTGACTAGGTGTCCCCCGTGACAGTCCACAGAGGAGAGGAGAGAGGGCAGGCCTTGGTGTAGGAAGGGAGGAATTGGGGCGAAAGAAAGGAATGTCCCCTTCACAGCTCAGTACCCCTGCGGGACACCAGAAGACCGGGGGGGGGGGGGGGTGCTCTGCGCTGTTGACGCTCCGCTGTCATCCACGCTACTCCACTAATGGAAGCCCCTGGCAGTGGCACACACACACGATTCACCAGTGACGGATGTGCACCTTTGATGAAAGTGCCCCAGTACGTTTCCAACTAGTGTCGCAAGAGATCGTTAGCTAGCCCTGAACAGTCCACAACATCAAGGCTAGTGGTTTAATTATTAATGCCAGTGATATAGAGAGAAAATAGCCCTCTAGACCTGCCGGACAAATACCTGAGGTATCGTGTGCTGAAAATTCCCTGGTGTTTTGTAAGTGCTGCCGTAGAATATTTCAGGACAGGTGTCGGTGTCAGTCGGCAGCACAGCACAGGGTGAATTCACTGCTAGACGAGAGGACAGAATGACTTACTAATTTCACCAACATTCACATTTCCCTCACATCCCTGGAGTCTTTTGCTAATCCTACAGAAACGTCACACGACTGGCCTCACATTCATGGTAACGGATTGTGAAACGTGAAAAGTTACTACCCTTGCATGCAGATGTAGTAACTTGCCCCTTCACCTACTTATTCAAGGGTTTATCTTTATTTTTACTATTTTCTACATTGTAGAATAATAGTGAAAACATCACAACTATGAAATAACACATGGAATTATCTAGTAACCAAAAAAGTGTAAAACAAATCAAAATATATTTTCTATTTTTATATTTGTGATTCTTCAAAGTAGCCACCCTTTGCCTTGATGACAGCTTTGCACATTCTTGGCATTCTCTCAACCAGCTTCATGAGGTCAGTCAATCCAGAACATTTTAAGTCGCACTTGAAGAAACCATGGCTCTCAACCATGGCTCTCATGAGGACCGCCACAGGAAAGGAAGACCCAGAGTTACCTCAGCTGCAGAGGATAAGTTCATTAGAGAGTTACCAGTCTCAGAAATTGCAGCCCAAATAAATGCTTCACAGAGTTCAAGTAACAGACATCTCAACATCAACTGTTCAGAGGAGACTGTGTGAATCAGGCCTTCATGGTCGAATTGCTTCAAAGAAACCACCATTAAAAGACACCAATAAGAATAAGAGACTTGCTTGGGCCAAGAAACACGAGCAATGAACATTAGACAGGCATAAATCTGTCCTTTGGTCTGATGAGTCCAAATTTGAGATTTTGGTTCCAACCAACGTTCCTTTGTGAGAGAGTAGGTGAACGGATGATCCCCGCATGTGTGGTTCCCACCGTGAAGCTTGGAGGAGGAGGTGTGCTTTGCTGGTGACACTGTCAGTGATTTATTTTGAATTCAAGGCACACTTAACCAGCATGGCTACCACAGCATTCTGCAGCGATACACCATCCCATCTGGTTTGCGCTTAGTGGGACTATCATTTGTTTTTCAACAGGACAATGACCCAACACACCTCCAGGCTATGTAAGGGCCATTAGACCAACAAGGAGAGTGATGGAGTGATGCATCAGATGACCTGGCCTTCACAATCACCTGACCTCAACCCAATTGAGACGGTTTGGGATGATTTGGACCAAAGAATCAAGGAAAAGCAGCCAACAAGTGCTCAGCATGTGGGAACTCCTTCAAGACTGTTGGAAAATCATTCCAGGTGAAGCTGGTTGAGAGAATGCCAAGAGTGTGCAAAGCTGTCATCAAGGCAACTTTTAATAATTTGTTTAACAGTTTTTGGTTACTACATGATTCCGTATGTTATTTCACTATTATTATACAATGCAGAAAATAGTAAATAAGAATTTGTTCTTAACTGACTTGCATAGTTACAGTGCCTTGCGAAAGTATTCGGCCCCCTTGAACTTTGCGACCTTTTGCCACATTTCAGGCTTCAAACATAAAGATATAAAACTGTATTATTTTGTGAATAATCAACAACAAGTGGGACACAATCATGAAGTGGAATGACATTTATTGGATATTTCAAACTTTTTTAACAAATCAAAAACTGAAAAATTGGGCGTGCAAAATTATTCAGCCCCTTTACTTCAGTGCAGCAAACTCTCTCCAGAAGTTCAGTGAGGATCTCTGAATGATCCAATGTTGACCTAAATGACTAATGATGATAAATACGATCCACCTGTGTGTAATCAAGTCTCCGTATAAATGCACCTGCACTGTGATAGTCTCAGAGGTCCGTTAAAAGCGCAGAGAGCATCATGAAGAACAAGGAACACACCAGGCAGGTCCGAGATACTGTTGTGAAGAAGTTTAAAGCCGGATTTGGATACAAAAAGATTTCCCAAGCTTTAAACATCCCAAGGATGCACTGTGCAAGCGATAATATTGAAATGGAAGGCGTATCAGACCACTGCAAATCTACCAAGACCTGGCCGTCCCTCTAAACTTTCAGCTCATACAAGGAGAAGACTGATCAGAGATGCAGCCAAGAGGCCCATGATCACTCTGGATGAACTGCAGAGATCTACAGCTGAGGTGGGAGACTCTGTCCATAGGACAACAATCAGTCGTATATTGCACAAATCTGGCCTTTATGGAAGAGTGGCAAGAAGAAAGCCATTTCTTAAAGATATCCATAAAAAGTGTAGTTTAAAGTTTGCCACAAGCCACCTGGGAGACACACCAAACATGTGGAAGAAGGTGCTCTGGTCAGATGAAACCAAAATTGAACTTTTTGGCAACAATGCAAAACGTTATGTTTGGCGTAAAAGCAACACAGCTGAACACACCATCCCCACTGTCAAACATGGTGGTGGCAGCATCATGGTTTGGGCCTGCTTTTCTTCAGCAGGGACAGGGAAGATGGTTAAAATTGAAGGGAAGATGGATGGAGCCAAATACAGGACCATTCTGGAAGAAAACCTGATGGAGTCTGCAAAAGACCTGAGACTGGGACGGAGATTTGTCTTCCAACAAGACAATGATCCAAAACATAAAGCAAAATCTACAATGGAATGGTTCAAAAATAAACATATCCAGGTGTTAGAATGGCCAAGTCAAAGTCCAGACCTGAATCCAATCGAGAATCTGTGGAAAGAACTGAAAACTGCTGTTCACAAATGCTCTCCATCCAACCTCACTGAGCTCGAGCTGTTTTGCAAGGAGGTATGGGAAAAAAATTCAATCTCTCGATGTGCAAAACTGATAGAGACATACCCCAAGCGACTTACAGCTGTAATCGCAGCAAAAGGTGGCGCTACAAAGTATTAACTTAAGGGGCTGAATAATTTTGCACGCCCAATTTTTCAGTTGTTGATTTGTTAAAAAAGTTTGAAATATCCAATAAATGTCGTTCCACTTCATGATTGTGTCCCACTTGTTGTTGATTCTTCACAAAAAAATACAGTTTTATATCTTTATGTTTGAAGCCTGAAATGTGGCAAAAGGTCGCAAAGTTCAAGGGGGGCGAATACTTTCGCAAGGCACTGTAAATAAAAGGTTACACACACACACAAAAAGTATTTTGTTGGCATTTACAAATGTCCCCATTACCAGTAAAACATAATCAAAAAGGATTTATTTCACTTACTTGCTGTGCTTTTTCATTGTTCATTTCTTCAATCATTTCATTCTCAACCAGGATTTCTTTGGGTCTTTACATGTCAAAAAAGATACACTACCGTTCAAAACTTTAGGGTCGCTTAGAAATGACCTTGTTTTATAAACAAAAGCACACATTTTGTCCTTGAAAACAACATCAAATTGATCAGAAATACAGTGTAGATTTTGATAATGTTGTAAATGACTATTGTAGCTGGAAATGGCAGCTTTTTTATGGAATATCTACATAGGCGTACAGAGGACCATTATCAGCAACCATCACTCCTGTGTTCCAATGGCACGTTGTGTTAGTTAATCCAAGTTTATAATTTTAAAAGGCTAATTGATCATTAGAAAACTATTTTACAATTATGTTAGCACAGCTGAAAACTGTTGGACTGATTAAAGAAGCAATAAATTTGGCCTTCTTTAGACTAATTGAGTATCTGGAGCATCAGCTTTTGTGGGTTTGATTACAGGCTCTAAATGGCCAGAAACAAAGAACTTTCTTCTGAAACTCGTCACTCTATTCTTGTTCTGAGAAATGAAGGCTATTCCATGTGAGAAATTGCCAAGAAACTTAAGATCGGGTACAACGCTGTGTACTACTCCCGTCATAGAACAGTGCAAACGGGCGCTAAACAGAATAGAAAGAGGAGTGGGAGGCCCCGGCGCACAACTGAGCAAGAGGACAAGTACATTAGAGTGTAGTTTGAGAAACAGACGTCTCACAAGACCTTAACTGGCAGCTTCATTAAATAGTACCAGCAAAACACCAGTCTCAATTTCAACAGTGAAGAGGCGACTCTGGGATGCTGGACTTCTAGGCAGAGTTCCTCGGTCCAGTGTCTGTGTTCTTTTGCCCATCTTAATCTTTTATTTTTATTGGCCAGTCTGAGATATGGCTTTTCTTTGCAACTCTGCCAAAAGGCCAGCATCCCGAAGTTGCCTCTTCACTGTTGACGTTGAGACTGGTGTTTTGTGGGTACTATTTAATGAATCTGCCAGTTGGGGGATGAATACTTTTGCAAGGCACTGTATGTCACAATGATTCATCGATACGTATGCTATGATGCTGGTAAAGTTGTCTTGCGCACCTACAGTGCTGGTCATAAAAAAAGCTAGCTAGCTCATGGATGCAAACAATGTTCTTCCCCAAAAACATAGCAAAACGACAATCTGTTTCAGTAGCTATAGTTAGCTAGCTAACTATATAGCTAGGTGTCATCATCTAAAATAACCCTAATTTATAAGACGGTTCTTATTTGATGAATGGTGGTCGGACACATCTGTGTGAAGCTAGCCACAATAAGGATTAGCCACAATAGTGGACTTTGCGGTTAGTCTTCAAAATAAAATTTGTATTCATTTGCATCACTGTCAATGACATACTTTTATTTTGAAGGCAAACCGCAAAGTCCACTATTGTGCCTAATCCTTATTGTGGCTAGCTTCACAACACATAACCCGGTCCGGTCGAGCCTCACTAGCCAAATGAAGCTAACTCGCTGCTTATAACGTTAGCTTTGGGCAACTGGGTTAAGTAGCTGGCTAGCTATTTATTTTCATGAACTGAAGTTCAATTTCAATAGGCGAACAACAAGTGGCAACCTAGCTAATACTTAGTCACAATGATTCCTAAATCATTGCTAAGAATAATGAAAATTACTGCAGTTTCTATTGGTCATTGTTTTCAGGCGGGATGTATTGGTGCTAGCTAGGTACCAAGCTAAAGCTAGCTACCCCAGAAGTTGCGGTCGAACAAATGATGTTTTATTACCAACGCGGTATTGAAAACACATTGTTTGTGGCTGGTGTTTACATACTTTTTTGTACAGCTTTGACAGTGCTACTGTACCTTTTTTGACACGCAAAGACCCAAACGGCATTCCATAGTATGTATGTCATGAAGCTGTGTAAATCCGGTATAGCAACATCTGAAAAATAGCACACTTGGTAGTGTGTACCGGTGCTCGACCAGTCGACCAGAATGCCAATATCACCCATGACAGAGAATGGTTGATTGTCAAGGGCAATGAACTCAATTATCTTGGCTTTAATGGATTTCGCCTTTGAGTTGTCTCGCAGAAATGTTCTTACTCTTTCAAATGACTGCTCGACTTGTTGACTACTCGATCCACAAATGAGACATTGTAGGCTAGGTTAGGGATGCTGTGTTGCACGTGCAGAGCAAAATTGTATGTGGCGTCATCACGTCATGTACCTACGTTACATAGGTATGCACGGCAGCTTTGACATCAGTTTTTAACATCGCTGTTAAACTAGACTTCCGGCTGATGCCGATGTTGGCATCTTTAGCTAATATCGTCCGATTCCGATATATCGTGCATCCCTAGTTGTAACGTATTTAAATCTGTGTTGCTGGTATGTCTTATTCCTTCAGCTCGGCTGCATTGCTAAGAACATGGTGCTAGAACATTCTAGAAAAACTTACTCCACAGGTTCTTAACAATTCCAGCTCTATTCAGCCTTGTTTTGTACCAACCTTGCGGTTAAATAGCATGAAACAAATGGCCCAATGTGCCTCTCGCATTCTAATGACCCTTCAGATAGAGACAGAGAGACCCCTCTGAAAGCATTCAGTCCTCACTATGGCCCACCACCATCAACAGACAATCATGGTGACACCACCCAAACACTGCCATGTACCCCAACATGAAAGGACAACTTCAGCAGCCTCCACATGACCCGACTCCTAATTAGGCAGGATTGTATTGTCAGTGATACCACAGCTTGGCAGAAGCCTCTAAAACATGTGCTTGGCCTTTAGAGTCCCTGATGAGCTGTCTGAGACCAGAACATGATGCATTCCCTTTCCACTGCACAGTGCCATACTCTCTCCAAACAGAGTGGGGCTTTTTTGTTGTTGTTATTTAGCAGACCGTCTTATCCAGAGCGATTTATAGGAGTGAGTGCATACATTTTTTTTAACTGGTCCCCCATGGCAATTGAACCCACAACTCTGGCATTGCAAGCACCATGCTCTACCAACTGAGCCACACGGAACATTTTGGGACAATGTACTAATGAAACAGATCCCTAAAGATTGTTTTTGAGTGGCCTTTGAAGAAAAATCATCAGGCATCAGGCTGCTGCTCAGTCTTGTGACTTCAGCATAGCACCTTCAGCAGAGAGAGGGAGACAGCAGAGAAACATTTGATCTAGTTACAGACAAAAGGAAAACCCAAAATGGCTTAGCACAAGTACAAATCTTCCCAGGCAGACATATCTTCTGCATTTCTAGACTCGCAGCCAACCACAGACCTTCCCCCTTGGCCACGTTATCTAAATAGAGTGTAGAGAAAAGCAGAAACAGTCCCTTGAGAAAGCGTCTGGAAAGTGGGCAGAGTGGGAATCTGTGCAAATCGTTTTCCATATCTTTCCTAAAATCACCTCAAGACAAATACCTGCAGATAAATCAATGAGTCATCAGGGCCAGAGAGCATCCCCATGTCAACTCCGTTCACTGTTTGCCTTCCTCATCCAGGCGTCTGCCCAGGTGACTGACACTTTTACTAGATACATGATAAATAAAAATGGGGATAACGCCTACAGTCTCTGCTAATAGGTGTTCCTGTGTTTGTGTGTGTGTGTGTGTGTGTGTTTTCACCTGTCTGCGTCAAACAATCCATTCTGTAACGAACCTGATGATGCACTGATATCATCAGGTTCGAATAATTTATTCAAAGAAAAACATGCAAATGAATCTGCAGTCGTCCCAATGAGTTGGCTCTTGCTTCCTTGTGTTGACGAATACGGAGAAAGGCTGAAAATAAGGTCAGGCTAGGCAGCAGTGAAGCAGTGAAAAGCACAAAGAGTGCTGAGAGAGTACATGAAAGGACTAATGCAGGGGGAGAGAGAGAACGAGAAAGAAAAAGCATTTTGTGGAGTGGGCAGAATTCAAGGCTTTGACAAGGAATAGAACTGACTCCGGAACATTCTTTGGTGATTGCAAAAAATGTGCCCATTGGCATTGAACAACAACGAGGGCCCAGAGTAGACCTTGTCTAAAGGACTTAACTCACTCTTCCCTCGGTGGTTGAAGACAAGGGCTTTCGAGGACCGAGACAGCCAGTCCTTTATCGCAGAAACACACCACTTTCTTCCATGAAGTTAGAAAGGTTTAACTTAGGCTACTTATACCTAGTTTCTAGTGGGGCAGAAGCAGCAACAGTCAAATGCAGCGAGTAGGAGATGTCACTGGGCTCCGTCAGGTTCCATATCAGTCAAACGGGGCGGCGGGGCAGCAGGGTAGCCTAGTGGTTAGAGCGTTGGACTAGTAACCGGAAGGTTGCAAGTTCAAATCCCCGAGCTGACAAGGTACAAATCTGTCGTTCTGCCCCTGAACAGGCAGTTAACCCACTGTTCCTAGGCTGTCATTGAAAATAAGAATTTGTTCTTAACTGACTTGCCTAGTTAAATAAAGGTTATAAAAATAAATAAATAAAAAAAAATTAAAAACCTAAGACATAGAGCTACAATATCATCCCAAGATATGTCCCGCAAAAGGAGAGAGAGAGAGAGAGTCATCTTCAATTTGATTTCTCTCTGTGCAAGTCAAGGATGGGAATCCACAATTATACCAATATTTTCTCTTAGTATTTTTATGATCCTATTTGGGAGATGTAGCCTACCCTTTTAATACGCATGTTGGAAGGAACTCACAGTGTGGAAACCGGTTTTCAAGGTAACAGCCTTCACTGAGGATTGTAAGAGTTACCTGTATTGCATCATGGCACGCCGTATTTCAACAGAGTGAATCTGGTATGTTTCGAGTGGGAGGAAATACTATGAGATGGGTTGGTATTCTTAGTTGTAATCATGTGCAGACACAGGACAAGCCAACACTAGTTTGAACAAAATTGTACAAATCCCAGCTGAAGAGACCATCTAGCCAATACAAAGTTATCTTACAAAACAAGGTAATAAAGTGTTGTATCCAGGCCCTTCACCACCTGTGCATTAGACAGTCAGCAGAGAAATGGTCTCTTATTAGAACAGCAAGAAAGCCTAAGGGTGGGGTGGGGGAGCAGTGTAGGGGGTGGTGGGGAGGGGCGGGGTGTGAGAAGGACATTTATGGTGCAGGGCGGCAGCAGGGGTCAGAGGGTTGCTGTGAGTAAAGCCAGTCAAGCTCCCAAGTCAAAAACCAGCTTCAGCCCCCAAGCTCCAGTCACGCAACCAACACCTAAGCCTGCCAAGCAAAAGGTTCACTGTTGAACTAGGTCAGTGGCGGGGGGGGGGGGGGGGGTTCACCTGCGACGCTGGGTGCCATAATGGTGAACCAGCCATTGCTGTTGCCAAACCGCCTGAACAGAGATAATGGAAATGTACAGGTTTTGAGCAGCCTGGCTGGCTGGAGGCCACTGTCAGGGAATCAGAGAGTTTAGGGAGGCACTAGAGAACCAGGCCACCAATCAGATCCCTCCCCTGCTCCTGTAGTTTCCCTAGCCAACACACCGTGTGGTGGAACACTGTGTTGCCTTGTTGACGCGGGAGGGCACTGTGCTGGTCACTGAACACCGTTACCAGTAGACTGCTAGCCTCTCGCATCCCTGTACTGTTGAGCGGAGCCCTTTTCTTCTCTGTGAGTGGAATGTTTTTTTTACACATGTGTGTGGGTAGTGGCTTGCAGTGCACCCCATCACTCACTCACCTAAACAGTTTCATACTGTGTAACATTTACACCCTCCACGGCAGTAGCAGCCCTCAGCAACATGTTTACTACCTACCTACCTACCAGGGTTTCCATGAGGAAAATGTGACTGGGAAGATTTGTATTTATTTATTTCATTTGATACATTTACCAGATCCATATTCATTGGGTGCATAACCCATAAGGGCATCCACCCACCGTGCTCAGAATGACACAAATCACATTTTGATTATGGTAATACATCTTAACAGAACATGCAACTAATGTAATGAAGCAGCCAATAAAATGTTATTTTCAAACATTTGCCAAAATGTCATTTGCAGGAAAACACCATTTTAAACAACGCACCTGGGAAAACACTATTGCACTACAACTGATAGCAGTTCCACAAGTGACAGGAAAATCTCTGTTAGAAACTTAGAAAGAGGGGGAATCTAAAGATGCAACAACTGGGATGGGTTGCTAACACGACTAGGATTGTGCCTTTGGCTTCTGGACAACGAAAGAAAGTTCATATGAAAACCAATGGAACAGGAGAGAAATGGCATGGCATTGGGTCCAATAGGGAAGTAAATGGAAATACATTTGCCAAAATGATATAATTACACCTGCCTAAACAGAAAAAAATTAAATCATTAAAAATACTTCACCAGAAAGCATGACTTAGCCACAGAGGAATCAAGGATCATTAGCTTCTATTAAAAAAAATAGCTGTGGATTGTTTCAAATCACAAGCTCGTAGGCCTATGCCTATTTGGGAATAAGCCTAGCTGATTATTGAGTTGCGGCTGTCAGTGAAAAGCATCTGAAATATGTGTGAAGATAATGTGTCTTGAGTGAAATTTAAAATCTTGAGGCAAGAAAAGGGGAGGGATGTGTGGCAAAGATATAGGGTCTCTTTCCAGAATGGCTCAGCTGTCTCCCACCAATTCTTGCTCATTCATTGTTTCTTTTGGGGCGGCATGTAGCCTAGTGGTTAGAGCGTGTGACTAGTGACCGAAAGGTTGCAAGATCGAATCCCCGAGCTGAAAAAAATATCTGTCGTTCTGCCCCTGAACAAGGCAGTTCCTAGGCTGTCATTGAAAATAAGAATTTGTTCTTAACTGACTTCCCTAGTTATTAAATAAAAATGGTATCAATTCCCCAGTAGTAAATGTACCGTTAATCCACGTCATTTGGTTACATATTTCTGTTAATGCATGTATTAATTACAGTCATTTACCGTTGTTTGCAAAGTTCACAAAGTGTTATACAGTTTTGGTTTATTTCATAACCATTATTTCTGAGATTTGTAAAATAATACCCTAGCCTTGTAAAAAAAAAAAAAAATGTATATATATATATATATATGATTTGAAATGGTCCATGTGAGCAATAAGCAAGTGCCTGGTTTCTCTGCCCTGATAATGTTGAGGGAGCGCGCGCGCCTGAGCACGCATTGAACTACCTGGCCTGCTGCACAGAAATGTAGGAAAGTGTTTTTTTAACATGATAATAAATTAAAACCATAGTTTTTCACATTAAACTATTAGAAAAATCTTTCCTACAACCACCCCCCTTGATAATCACCAATTCTCATGTGAAAGAACAATGGAGGTTATACTGTAGGCCTACTGCTGCATTGGCCTATAGGCTATGAGTTCCATATGCTAATTTTCGTAGCGGCCAATGGATTACTGTGTATCAATATGTCCATATGGCAGAGGCTGGTGATCTAGCATTAGTTGACTTTTAACTTTTAGATTGTTATCATTTTAATTCAGACTTATATTTAACCATGCAACAATGATTTTGAGAAATTAAAACTTTATTATTGAAATTGTTCCACGAAAATGCGCATTTGAAAATCATAACTGGCACACAGAATGGTCGAAATGGTAGGATCAATTGTAAGCTTCCCCAAACTTGAAATTCACGCGCTGCCTATGAAGTCTTTATAAAATAATTACCTCCAAGTTTCCATGGTGGGATTTTGCAATAGGCTACTATGAAGCAAGGTAAGCCGTGCCTCATAATAGGAAATAAAACATTCAGGTTTCAAACAATTAAGTATGTTTTAAAAATGCATACTGCCTCCAGCTCACATTGTAAAGTGTTGGGTGACGCGCTGATACAACTTGAATGGTGAATGGGAGGCGCGCTTCAATTACCAATTGAGAAATAAAAATAGTAGCTCTTTTTAATGGTGCAACAAAACTGTTTAACACGCAATTGCATTTAGAATTGTTGCGCAATGAATGGGCTTATAAAAGCATGTATTACTCCAGCACCAACCAACTGAGGAGCTGCAGGAGAAATCCTGCTCAAATAGGCTCTGTGTGCAGTGCATGTGTGATAGTGGGGGGCGGCAGGGTAGCCTAGTGGTTAGAGCGTTGGATTAGTAACTGGAAGGTTTCAAGTTCAAACCCCCGAGCTGACAAGGTACTGCCGTTCTGCCCCTGAACAGGCAGTTAACCCACTGTTCCTAGGCCGTCATTGAAAATAAGAATTTGTTCTTAACTGACTTGCCTAGTTAAATAAAGGTAAAATAAAAAAATAGTGGTGTTGGATAACTAAGATGCATGATGACTAACGAAAATACACAAAAGCCAATTGAATGCCCCCAAATTATGCTAATTAACCTATAGACCTATAAGCATGATGGTCAAATGTATTTCCATCGACTGGTATTTCCATTAGTAAATAACTGGGTTTTGGCCAATAAAAAAAATGAAAAGCTGATAAATAAAACTGTTGCCGGCGAAAATGACCGGGAGAAGAAATTTTTTTTTCTCCCTGTCATTTTCGCTGGCGACAGTTTAATTTATCGGCCAAAACCCAGCAATTGTCAGCTAACGGAAACAACCCTGCTACCTTCTGCCGTCAGGTCCTCAGGCCCTGCACTGGCACCATTCCCCAAGGTGTGGCACCACAACACAACACAGGTGAAGTTTTAAAAGTGTGTGCCAGGCGTCCATGAAAAGGTCACCATCATGGTTAAAGTGTTCTACTCATAACTCCGAGGTTAAGTTAACAGTCAGATCATGATGATAGTGATGGCCTGCACTCATGACGTTACAAGGGTCAGATCAATTGTCCGGTCCATTTCCACAGGGCAGGTTCGTGTTTACCCTTTCATAACTGGTTACTACATCACAGAGCAGTGAGGATCAGATAGGCCACTCTGGATAGTGCAGATGGGAGATCATATAGAAAGACAACCAGGCAGTAACTCTTACTCTATCTTGTGTTCAGGTTGCAGTAAGGAGAGTAGTTGTAAGGAGTCGTAATCCCCCAGAGAGCTTGATGATGATTAGACGGCATCATGACTTCACACGGTCAGGTCATCTAACCTGACAACACATCATGCAGATGCAGAAATGTGCCACTGCCATGGCAGCTATTTATAAACTGCACCTTCATTTGAGCAGCGGAAATACAAGGAATCGTGCTGATAAGAATAGTAATACCCTAGCCTTTAAAGAAATGCAGGATTTCTGTTCACTTCAATTACTGTCAGCCGGTCCTAGGCTCTGTATACCTGGCTGTGTCATTAGTAGTGATTGATGCAGCTACATATCGCAATATTATTTTGGCCGATATTATAGCGATACAAAACAATACTTGGAGTCAAAGTAAGAACTTTTTTTTTTTTTTAAGTGTGTTAGCTTGCGCTAGTCGGCTGAACCTGCACCTGTTTTTCAACCTAGAGCTTGTTCTCCATCTTTTAAATAGTGAGCCGTCATGTTTTCAGCACTTCTATTCCATGACTGACAAAAACTACTTTTGCTTTCTCTTGTCTCTCTGCAGCAGTCATATGGTGAGCAATAGGTTTGGAACATCAAATCGCAATAAAAATCGCAGTATCGAATCACAATACATATAGAATCGTGAGAATCGCAATACATATAGAATCGTGAGAATCACAATACATATAGAATCGTGAGAATCGCAATACATATCGTATCGGCGCCTAGGTATTGTGATAATATCATATCGTGAGGTCCCTGGCAATTCCCTGCCCTAGTCATTAGCGACCAGTTTTTTTAAGAACAGTGTTATAGCCATGAGCTGTGTGTTCAACTGCCAACAGAGGAACAACATGAGAGATGTCTGACACAAGGTTATTGGGTTCTGATTGGGCATGTGATATACATCACTAATATCCAGCCTGGAGAATAAATAACCGAGTAGGCTATAGCTGCAGGTCAAGCACTACATACCACCTGTGCCTGGCCACCAAGTTGACATAATAACAGATTAGGCATTTACTGTCACCCGGTGAGTTCTAAACTTGTTAAACTAAAGAACAGGAAGTCAACGTCCATTCCTGCTCTGAACATGAACAATACACACCACTACTTAATGAGCAGGTTATGACATTGAGTTGAGCTGCCATCCATAACCCAGACAGTGTTAGGAGGTAAGCCCTTGCCAGTCTGAGCTTGCCCTCCCCAGTCCCATGTGCTGAGTTACCATGGCAGGGCTGGTACACGGCGAAACCGTACAGTACTGCCCTATCAGGACCTTGGAATTTTACTTTAACCTTTCCGTGGTTTACAATCACACCCGAGAGAGAGAGAGAGAGAGAGAGAGAGAGAGAGAGAGAGAGAGAGAGAGAGAGAGAGAGAGAGGAGCCCACATCTCAGTGAGTTCGTCGCTGAACGCTTTCTGACCCTGGCCACGTCCTCTGGCTACTCAGGCCACCAGGCTATTTAGAGTGCACATGACTTTACTACAAAGAGTGGAGGTCATTTAGTATGAGGCAGGCTTCCGCCTCAACCGGTTGGTCCGCCAACAGTGAGGGTTTGTTGTGGAAAAGTCATGCATTTATCACCCAGATCATCAGATGGATGGGCTTTAGGGATAAATAAATAACAGCATAATAACAACAGAATCACATGTAAAGTGCTGCCTCGGACATTATTAACTGGGTGGTTCAAGCCCTGAATGCTGATTGGCTGAAAGCCGTATGACAAAAAAAAATGTATTTGTACTGCTTTAATTACGTTGGTAACAAATAATAGCAATAAGACACCTAGGATGTTTGTGGTAAGCCGCGTTGCGTCGTACCCTAAGAACAACCCCTAGACGTGGCATATTGGCCATGTACCACACCCCCTCGTGCCTTATTGCTTAATTCTATTCAATTAATCTATTCATATCTACATCTAATGGTTCTCCTGACACTCTGAATTAGTGAGCAATGCCGATCAGACTGGCTATTTAAACCTCAGGGTTTAAGTATCTCAATCCATATTCCACACGCACGCACTGGCGCATACACACACTCTCCACGCCTTTGACAGAAGAGGAGTCTGTACTCTGTTGCCCTAGCACGCACTGTTATGATCAAGCAAGACCACT
Source organism: Oncorhynchus clarkii lewisi (assembly GCF_045791955.1). NCBI lineage: Eukaryota > Metazoa > Chordata > Actinopteri > Salmoniformes > Salmonidae > Oncorhynchus > Oncorhynchus clarkii. The sequence goes on along the minus strand of NC_092160.1, from coordinate 3,710,886 downwards.
CTTTGGGCTGTGAAGTGTTATCTGCTAGAGAATGTGTTAATTTACCATGGCTCAGGGCTGATGAAGACTTGGACCGTTGCCCACTCAACCTGACCAGACTTGAATTTACAACTGAACCAACTGCAACCCTCTCGCTCTCTCATTAATCGCTGTTTTACAAACTTCTACTACAAACTGTCCCGAAAAGATGGTAGGGGAAACGGTGCCATTGTAGGGGAATCCGCCCCACGGCCGTTGTTATTATTATTGTTATTGTTTGTTGATGAAGCGGAGGTAAAGAGCATCACATAACATGGTAAAAGTATATATTACTCTGTTCTATCGCCTGTACAATGAAAAAAAAAATATATATTTTTTTTGCAGTAACTCCTTTCTTGTTGTACTGTCGCAAACAGACGTGGCAGTTTGACCATTAAGGATTCCAGCTTTAAATCATCTAAATGATTATGAACGTTCATCTTATGTTTTTTCAGGAAAGAAATCTTCAGGCCCATTTCGTCTTAACACAATACACTGAGTGTACAAAATACTAGGAACAACTTCCTAATATTCAGTTGAACCCCCTTTTGTCCTCAGAACAGCCTCAATTCATCGGGGCATGGACAAAACAAGGTGTCGAAAGCGTTCCACTGGGATGCTGGCCCAATGCTTCCAAAAGTTGTGTCAAGTTGGCCGGATGTTCTTTGGGTGGTGGACCATTCTTGATACACAAGGGAAACTGTTGAGTGTGAAAACCCCAGCAGCGTTGCAGTTCTTGACACACTCAAACTGTGCGCCTAGGACCTACTACCATACCCTGTTCAAAAGGCACTTAAATCTTTTGTCTTGCCCAATCACCCTCTGTATGGCACACATACACAATCCATGTCTCAACTGTCTCAAGGCTTAAAAATTATTATTTCACCTGTCTCCTCCCCTTCATCTACAATGATTGATGTCACCCTTTCAATCCACTTCAATACGGGACCATAACTTTCACCTAGATTCACCTGGTCAGTCTGTTCAGGTGTTCCTAATGTTTTATACACACCATAAAAACCATAAACTTCAAAAACTAACTTGCAAGCCTGTTGACCCTACATTCACACAATCTGTCTCCTAATCCATCAACAATACCTGCAGATCCTTTGTTTGCCTGTGGTACAGTACAATGACCTGGAGGATGCTGACTACGGCCAAATGCCTGATTGCACATTTAAATAGTAAAGCAGGTGGTGGTGAATATCATCAGGGGACGGGCACACCTGGCAACCCAGTTCCAACTTCTCTTTGCATAAGTCAGCCTCCTCAGACAGTCTGCTGCTGTCCTGGCCTCTGCAGCATATGATGACCTGTCTCAACAGTCATCTGCTTTAGTGGCCAGGAAAAGCAAACACACACGGCAGACTACAAAGTGAAGCAGCTGCCTGTGCTCCTAACTTTTCCAGGGTAAATTTGTGCATCCCAAATGGCCCCCTATTCCCTATATAGTGCACTACTTTTAACTATGGGTGCTGAATCTGTGTTTCGACCTTTCTCAGCTCTAACGTGTCATTTACTCCCATAGGCATAATGTTAAAGCCCTTGATGTATTTCCCCAAGCAAGGTACAGAATATGAAACAGCCTCATGATGGTGTTGTCAATATCATTAGTTGTTGTGATGAATAGAAAACACTTGGATAATAATTAATTAAGGACATAACTCAATCTTAATCTTAAAGGCAAAACAGTATGGCTTGACTATACATAACCCATTCTTTCATAATATCATATTTCTAGACGAGTTTAAAAACCACGGCTAATTTCAAAAAGAAAATGCAAAAAGATACGACATTTGCATGTTGGCACAGCAAAAGATGAGTCATAGGACAAGAGATAATAAAAACACAATAAAAAGCAAAAACATTTTCTCCTTATTGACTTAGAAGTACACAGCCTGAATATGTAGACAACCAACTGCGTGATGTAGTCTGTGTGTGCCTCACGAGTCCATGCAAAGGCTAACCTTTGATGCCAGTTGTGCAATCAGCCGAAGACGTATTAGTCTGCATCAATTATTGATATCTAATCACCTGTTTCATAGTTGCTGCAGCAAATTGGCTCAAATTAAGATCCTGCGTCTGTACTTTTGAGCAGAGCTCATCAGGGCAAAGGTAGTGCACTATGAAAGGGAATATTGTGCCATTTGGGAAGCAAATAGAGGCTCAGAGCGAAGGGGAGGGGAGCGGTACAGTGATCCGTGACAGTGCATCCTCAGGCCTCCCTGAGGAGAAGCCTCAGAGCTTTAAAGCCTCAGCCGGATGATGGATCTCTGGGGCTTTGGGAGAGGAAGCAACCATTCACATCCTCAGTGACAAACCACACAGCCAGGCAGTGACACACGCAAAACCTCCCAGTAACACTTCTGGGAGATTAGACTCCTTAATCCTCATTTGATTTGATCATTTTGAGTGATGAACAAATTGAAACATGAAAATATTGAATATGTTCCAAATGGATATGGGTAATGAACATTAAAGGGTGGGTGGTATCTTTCAGGATGACCCTCATATGATAATGTGAGCAAATTTGAAAATATAGGGGAAATGCTACTCCGAGATCAACATTATGTTAACATTAGCTCCACCAATTGGTCAAAACCGGTTGAATCAACGTTGTTTCCACGTCATTTTAATTAACAACAACAAAATGTATATTCAATGACTTTGAATCATGGTGAAAAACTGATTGGGTTTGCAGAAACTCGTCAAGGTAAGGAACTTCCATCTCTTTTTCACTCAACGTTGAATCTAAATCCAATGACAAGGTGCATTTTTTGTTGATTTCACGTTGAACTCACATTAGGTTGACAACTCAAACAAATGTAAATTAAAACCAGACATTGAAATGATGTCTGTGCCCAGTGGGTTGTATATTATGATAATCCACTCAAATCCATTTAAAAACATAAGAGGTAAAAAAAGAAGCATCCTTATCAGTGATAAGAATCATCTCTGTAACAGTTTCATTGATTGGTTTCCCAGATTAGCACCATTTAAAATAGGGCTAAAAGATACAGTAATGTCACAGTGAACATCCAAACACATAAGCCACTGTCTGACACTTCTCTTCAAAGTGTCCTGTGGATCGTGCCCAGTTTAAACCAGCATCGAACCCCCCTGAGCAAAAACAAAGGCCAGTCTTATCCATCATCTTCAGTCAATCAGTACACAGCATAACCAAAGCTAATTTAATTTATTCCATCTGAGAGACAGGGAGGGGTACGGTAGGAAGTCCTCATTTCATAGACATAGCCTAACGCATTTGCTCTAGTTACAGAATAGGTCTGCACTTTAGGGCTGACAGGTGACTCAGCCCATATCACGGAAGCTGAACACATAACACTGCAGTATTCCATCACGACAGGACAGCTCTGTGTCTGTGTAATAATACACAGCATTTCATTGCAGAGAGAGAGACTGCTGAGCAAAGTGAGGACTCTGCCTGGTGCAGTGGGCTATATTGTTTCTCTGTCTGACTAAATCTGGGAACATAAGACTTCTGTTTCGAAGCTGATATGACCATAATACATTTGATGACTGAGCCAGGAGTCCTTTTGGACAACAACTCTCTCAGCAACCAGAATCAAATGAACCACTGACTGGCAGCTGTTAAAAACCACATTCTGTATGATGTAGGCTATGATGAAACAAACGACACAAATTAATTTGCTATGTATGTATCTCATTAATATTAGGGGAAGAACATAACTGGGCTACATAATAGCACAGGCTTTTAAATATTTACATCAAAATGGATAATTACATTTGATGAAGCATTTCCCAAAAAATTTAATAAAAATGGATTGAGATGGATCTGCAAATACTACAGGACATAAGATCCAGCATGATCAATTTCTAAACTAGAACTATGTGGTTCAGGCAGGGTTGTGTGTAAGTAGGCCTGATCTTTAGATCCTCTTAACTGGACAAGACTTGAGTAGACCAGGTGAAATGGGAAGGTGGTAATTACCAGTTGTAAAGTCGTAAAAACCAGTTGGATGCTTTCACGTGCTTTGAACTTGTTGAGTAAGGCTGATTGGCCAATGGCCAACAAGCCACTTCCAACATAAACTAAAAGTACAGCTAACATGCTTGTAAACAAATTATATTGTTTAAAAAACATATTAATAGATTGCTTCTAATAAATAATGTTTTGTTGTTTCCATTTAACTATAGAAAATGATGTTATCGAGGTAATTTCCTTAGTAGGTGACGGCAGAGGTCATCATGTGGGATGAATCAGACCTCACTGATGATAAACGAGTTTCCCACTTATTACCAGTTGGAGGGGCGTTCAAGATATTTTCCCCAGTCGTATGTGGTAAATACCACCTTCCCACATCGTTGTGAACGCAGCATAAGTCGTGATCTAGGCTGCTTAGAAGCAGCAGCAGTGGCGGCAGTAGCAGTCACATGATGCAACCAAAAGAAGGGAGTGTAGCTGTCGCTCATGCACGTCACTGGAACCGCCTCCGTACTACTACGCATAACTGCAGAAAGCACATGACTGCAGCAACTACGTGTTCTATAATTCTGGTCACGAGAATCGAGTACTATTACAATGACCATATAGCACTGTCAACCCAACAACCCGACTAAATGAACGTGCAACAGTATGTAACACCGCAACGAATATAATTATACAATGCTAATATCACTATTGCGAATCAGATCCAGAATGTTTCACCCTAATTATTTTGTTACACTAGGACAGACACTTTTGGGAACTACCGGTAACAAGGTGCTTACGCAAACGATTAGCTACGAATACATAATCGCATTAATTTTTCACAGACGGGCACAATATTACGCATTTGTCAATCTCATCGTCATTCTTGCAGCACCTGAAACGCCAAGGACGTCGACCATCATTCTCGTTGCATTGAAGTTGCTAAACTTTGAACCGTGAGAGGCGTACTATACAGAAACAGCAGCCTACCGGTCTAGTTGACATATCTTTCGTTTTCAGATGGCTGGTGATGGTAAAACAGTAGGCTAGTCAACACAAGCAAATTGTATTGTTTTGCAATAACAGAAACATGAATCAAAACATAACCTTGCTTCGTCCCGTAACGACCCATTGCTTATGGATTGTTGGCTATTAACGTAGATAGGATGGGGGAACATTGCATTGTAGTAGTAGAACCAACATAACAAATGCATCAATATTTCTAGATAACGTTAGTCAAACCTTTGTATAAAAAATATTGCCAACATATCCGTATTTTACAGTTATTTCAATATCAAATGTTTAAAGAGCCACAAGTCACATTCATGCCATTAGTACTAACGTTAGTCTCTGATTTGGCACGACTGACGTTAGTAAAACAATTGTAAGAAGGAGTAAAAGTAGAGTAAACGTTTTAAAAGCCACATATACATTGTTATGTCGCTGTTAAAACCAAAATCATTTAGCACAAACAAAACTATTCAACTAAATGTTTTATGACGTCCTATCACCACGTTGTATGCGCTAATGACATTTCCTTAAAACTCCACGTGAAGCCCAGGCGTCAAGGTTTGAAGACGCCGGTTAGCTATCGAGAGCGGTGATGCTTACAGCCAGAGCACACATGAAGATGAAATTACGCATGCTTCTGCGAATAACATGCAAACATGAAACCCCGGCAATGTAGTCCTGACCCTGCACATATAGAATATGAACATCCCTTACCTGGCTCCCGGAGTTTTCTGTCAGGTAATTGAAGACAAAGGAAGTGAGCTCCTCATCTAACAGTGAAGCGCAGTCCGCCATTTTCTAGAGAATGAGAGCGGATAAGTCAGAGAGCGGAGTATACAGGCAAAGACTGTATGTAGTACAGTGTGATACAGGTCTGTTCACATGCAGTTGCAGCTAGTCGCCGGTTGAGGGCGTTGTTATAGACAGCATAGACTGAATACAGATATACTATTACCGAGCCTAGTAAGTAATGATGTCATAACACTGTTTGAATAAGCAAATTAGATACATTTACCCACGAAAGGTGCAAATCAATCGATGTGTAGGCATATTGACCTTGACATAAGTAATGCTTGGAAAAACAACATTGATATGAGCAAAATATGAATTTCTGCCAGGCTAGAATGGACTCAGAATGCGTGTGGTGACTACGATGATGACTCATTTACAAGTTAAACACGCAAAGCAACTAATCTGTTTACACAACAAGCCTAACAATTTAAAGTACTGCATATCTATAACTCATATTTGAACATACTTTTCAATTTTCATTTTCTATTTTCTATTTTGACACTCCTGTAATCCATAAAGTGCACAGAATTCAGGGCATTTGCCACCACTCCAACAGTGTGCCTTTTCTAACACCCATGTTGAGGTCTGGTTAGGTTTGGCAACCCCCCCCCCCCCCCCCAAAAAAAAATGGTGATCAAAATCTAAATATAATAAATGGACATTTGTCATTCCTTGCTATTATGCCTACAATATCCCTATTGACAGCAGGTAAGGATATATGGTTTGCTCATTTGGCCCACCTTTGCCCCTCCTGATTGCATATCAGTTGGATCATGTTTCAGGGACAAGTTTAAGCTAGGCTACTACATTGTGGTTCCTCCATCTACTCCCCAATGCCCCACTTCATTTATTTACCATTCACAACTCAACACAGGCAGCTAGTGATGCTTATTGTTGACTTAGCTATCTTATGAAGGTTATGAATTGTACAATTGCCCTAGCAAGGTTTACACGTGATTAGCTAACTAATTGGTTTGCTCACCACACACAAACGCGCACAAACACAGTCCTTTATGCTTTAGTATGCAGCTGATGCCAGCATGTCACACCACTGGACAGTAGGGCTTTGAACATGACAAGGCCAGGGACAATTGCTGTTACGTCTTCACTCTGTTATGCCACTGTCTAAGAAATCATATACCGGTACTCTCATTCCTATTTTTAGGTCCCTTAACCCTTTTCTATGATGTGTCTTCATCATGTTGTGTTGGACATTTGGTTTAAATAAATTAATCTAAGGATGTTCCAAAAAGAACCCACATAGGCTGGCATTAATGTTCGTCTGTAATCTTCCTGTCATCTTGGACAAGTCTTCCAGCAATACAGATGAATGTGGGCCAAGCATGTTGCACAGTATATCAAAGAAGCATAATGCATTTGTCATTTCATTAGAATTTGATTTGTTCTAATATGCTCTTTTTGATTGACAGTATGATTGATGCTCTGTATGTACATTTTAGGTTCTTGAGATGAATTTGCTGGTGGTTGGTTGTGTGTCTTGAACTCGAGGTTGAATGTATCCCTGTGCTGACCTAATAGAAGTCCTTGGAAAATAAATAATCAGCTCTGATTTTCAAGGCAAATAATTAATTGAAATATGTCTTTAGGATATCATTTCTTGGTTCCTAGCCCTTGATCCTAACTGATAAGTAATTCACAAAGACTACACCTCAATGGAGACAATATCACTCAGATTGGGGTGATATCTAAGGAAGTCTCAGGGTTTTGCTCGCCTGTGGTAGAGTATCTCATGATAAGCTGTAGACCACGCTATCTACCTAGAGAGATTTCATCTGTATTTTTCGTAGCTGTCTACATACCACAACAGACCGAAGCTGGCACTAAAACCACACTCAATGAGCTGTATTCCTACAATAAGCAAACAGGAAAACGCTCATCCAGAGACTGCGCTCCTAGTGGCCGGAGACTTTAATGCAGGGAAACTTAAATGTGCAACCAGAGGGAGAAAAAAAACTCTAGACCACCTTTACGCCACACACAAAGACGCGTACAAAGCTCTCCCTCGCCCTCTATTTGGCAAATCTGACCATGACTCTATCCTCCTGATTCCTGCTTACAAGCTAAAATTAAAGCAGGAAGCACCAGTGACTCAGTCTATGAAGCAGATGCTAAGCTACAGGACTGTTTTGCTAGCACAGACTGGAATATGTTCCGGGATTCTTCCGATGACATTGAGGAGTACACCACATCAGTCACTGGCTTTATCAATAAGTGCATCGGGGACGTCGTCCCCACAGTGACTGTATGTACATACCCCAACCAGAAGCCATGGATTACAGGCAACATTTGCACTGAGCTAAAGGGTAGAGCTGCTGCTTTCAAAGAGCGGGACTCTAACACGGAAGCTTATAAGAAATCCCGCTATGCCCTCCGACGAACCATCACACGGGCAAAGGGTCAATGTAGGACTAAGATCGAATAGTACTATACCGGCTCCTACGCTCGTCGGATATGGCAGGGCTTGCAAACTATTACAGACTACAAAGGGAAGCACAGCCGAGAGCTGCCCAGTGACACGAGCCTACAAGACAAACTAAATTACTTCTATGCTCGCTTCAAGGCAAGTATCACTGAAACATGCGTGAGAGCATC